>NC_068363.1:24919746-25009746 GCF_020536995.1 Dreissena polymorpha
ATTATTGCCAACTTAAACGCCCTTATAAAGACATTGAGTATAAACAGGCCTTAACAGCAGAGGCTTGGAAACCACTATGCCCATTGAAAAATATATTTACGCTAATTGACAATTGTTATTAATCAGCAAACTGTTAATTCATCTAATTCTTAATAATATTACAACAAAGAAATATCACAGTTCACCGAAAAGCATGTAAAAATGTCGGAAATGACTAAGTATTAGATTCAAAATGTATAATATTAAATTTAGAATTTGAATTCCCAATTTAAAGGACCAACAACATTTGTAAAAAACAGTATTTAATTGATAAAATGGTTAAAGTAAATAGGTTACAAGACAATCAACAAGACAGTGTATGCAAATACATGTTATTGTTAATCAATGTATACGTTTTTCGGATGTTTTTTGTCTTGTATATGGTACAACGACGGTCGGTTAACCGGTCTACCGCTCGAATATCGAAACAGGTTTACCGGTTACGGATTTGCTTAGGTTTGCCATCCCTAAAAATAAAAGTTGAAGTAGTAGTAGTAGTAGTAGTAGCAATAGTAGAGTAGTAGTAGAAGTAGTAGTAGAAGCAGTAGAAGTATTAGTAGTAGTAGCAGCAGTTGTAGTAGTAGTAGTTGCAGTAGTAGTAGTAGTAGAAGTAGAAGTAGTAATAGTAGAAGTACTAGTAGAAGTAGCAGAAATAGTAGTTGTTGTAGTAGTAGTAGTAGTAGTAGTAGTAGTAGTAGTAGTAGTAGTAGTAGTAGTAGTAGTAGTAGTAGTAGTAGTAGTAGTAGTAGTAGTAGTAGTAGTAGTATTGTAGTAGTAGTAGTAGTAGTAGTAGCAGTATTGATATAGAAGTAGTAGTAGTAGCACTACTAGTTGTAGGTGTAATTGTTGTTGTTGAAGTAGTAGTAGTAGTTGTTGTAGTAAAAGATGTAGTAGTAGCAGTAGTAGTAGTATTAGTAGTAATAGCAGTAGTAGTAGTAGTAATAGTAGTAGTAGTAGCTGTAGAAATAGCTTTAGTAGTAGTAGTACTAGTTGTTATTGTTGTTTTTGTTTTTGTAGAAATTGTTGTAGTTGTTGTTGTTTTAGTAATTGTAGTACTAGTAGTAGTAGCAGTATTAATAGTAGTAGTTGCTGTTTTTCGGCGTAAGCTGTATTAAGCCAGCTTTTTACCCTGACTTGACCTTTGTAAGTGTCCAATAATACTCAAATAAAATTTCCCGCGGCTAGGTACGAATGAATACACTTCATTTATTCCATTGGCTGATTTGAGTATCCCACCAGAACATTGGAAACATATCCGCGTTTTTGTAACACTGTTTTACTGCATGAAACAATTTTATCTCTATTGAAAAGGCTCAATAGATAGAACAGTTTTACAATCAATTTTCGACATAAATACAGTTTGCGCGTTCACCTTTTATTTTCAGAGAATTACCAGCGCAAAAGCGTTTATACTAAAGGCTATGTTGTCATATTTAGTACTTACTTGCATTGCATTTCAACTCGCGAGGTTTCGGGTCAATTCGCGGCCATTTGTGAAAGTCAGAGTTTATATACAGTTCATCACCGGAGTTCGCAGAAGGGGTTGCGATCATTGTGTTATACCGGTCTTACTGACAGTAACGTAGTGACTGTAATGCATTGCATTCCAATCCGCAAGGTATCAAGGTCAGTTTGCGGTCAGTTGCAGAAATCTTTATATAAACGCCGTCTCGTAAACTTTGTGCACTTGAAGTCTGTTTTGATATTATTGTGGTATGTCAATCATCGATTTTTAATATGGTTTCAACATTTGCATGATAAGGACCAATTTTGATAAAATTAATTAGAAATATTTATCCATTTAGACCAGTTTATTAAGCATGAGCACAATAATTCACTATACTATAATTATGCAATTAAATAAGATTCGAGTATTGCCGGCTGACCTATATGCACTCGTTTATTTTCATGTTTCTTGTGTTTTTCTATTCTGTAAATATAGATATCTGAGTAATAATATCACATAAAGCAAAATAAGCCACGAAACATGGCGCAACACCCCGTAATTGATTTGCTTATGATGTAGCTAAGAACTGCGCAGAAAAAAGGCATCCGCTACTTTTTATCTCATAGAGATAACTTTTGATCGTTAATAAACATCGACCACAATCAACGCCGTATATCATTTTTTTTAAAGATATTTCTTGTTATACTTAAAGTAACATTACTACTCAAAATCAAAGACGATTTCGTATAATATTTCTTAAAATAAACTCAACCAATTACAAATCAGTGTTTATTATGGCAATTTTCGAAATTTTAACGCCAGATGTGGTCTGGTCAAATAGATACAAATGTTCGTTGTTTTTCCACTTTAATTTTCCGCAACGATATCTAGTCAAACGTATTCGTAGGAATAGATATATTCGCAGGATATTCAAGTGGAATTATTTGTGGTCACAAATAAATAAAAACGAGCATTTTGTATCTACACAAATCTATGTTATCATACCACATCTAGCATTAAAATTATGGCTATAGCTAAATAGAACAATGATTGTTTAAGTGGGAACTTTATTTTACGAAATTTTCGTTGATTTTGAGTGTAATAGAGACTTAAATGACGTTCGAGCGTGATATTTTGTGTTGTCAGAGCGCAAACATTGGAATACAAACAAGTGCGGTCACCTTCATTTCCAAAAATAGCGTAAATATTTGGTAAGTAGGTCGGTCAACCTCTTAAAATAAAAAGGTATTCTTTAATTTATAAGGTGTTCGATTACATGCAGTCTTTCAATTCACTATGCAACATAACTTGAAACTTTATATTTAAAACACATTAAATCTGATATGATCGAATGTTGCAAAAAAGACCAACCACTCAGCATGAAATACCAACATAACTTTGGGGTCGGCAACAATGCATTACCCTTTAAACGTTGTTTGTGTTCATTCATCGTTATACACTATGAAAAATGTTTTTGACCATATTTCTAGAGTGTTAACACGCTTTGTGTATTTGACCTCGTCAAATGAGCATATAAAAATGGTTTTTAATTGATAAAACATCTACGTGACGTTTGTTAGCTGTTTTTATCATACTACAATAAAAGCTCTCATAGAATAGAATATTTGGCTAGCAATATACCAAATTACAGCAAGTTAAGTTTAAATGCATTTTAGTAACAAAGAAAAAAACAAATATTTGTTTGAATGTTGTTCAATATTTCAGTTTCTGATAATTTCATGATCTTTTACAAAAGAAAATTAACACAAACTTGTGTAACAAACACTAGCATGGAATATTGCTCCAATCTTGTAAGCGACCGCATTGATGGAGATCAATTTAATTTAATCACTTCATATTCTAATCATGATAAAAATATGGATACAGTGAGATTACATTTAAACTTACAAATGGGGCTTTCATTCACTTCATATCATTACATGAACAATCAAATCTTGTAAATCACATGACGTGCATAGAAAGGTTAAATGTTAGGACGTCCACAGGACGTTTGGGTTATCGACCTCATTTATCTTAAATGAGGTCAGATTGATTACATTTTATACTCATCTCAAACTAAGATAGTTACAATAGAGGAATGAATTTATTTAAGTTTCATACATCATCATCATCATCATCATCATCATCATCATCATCATCATCATCATCATCATCATCATCATCATCATCATAATCGTCGTCATCATCATCATCATCATCATCATCATCATCATCATCATCATCATCATCATCATCATCATCATCATCATCATCATCATCATCATCATCATCATTATCATCATCATCATCATCATCATCATCATCATCATCATCATCATCATCATCATCATCATCATCATCATCATCATCATCATCATCATCAGCAGCAGCAGCAGCAGCAGCAGCAGCAGCATGAGCATCAGCATCATCATCATCACCATCATCATTATCATCATCACCACCAGCACCACACACCACCAGCACCATCATCATCATCATCATCATCATCATCACCATCAGCATCATCATCATCATCATCGTCGTCGTCGTCGTCGTCATCATCATCATCATCATCATCATCATCATCATCATCATCATCATCATCATCATCATCATCATCATCATCATCATCATCATCATCATCATCATCATCATCATCAACAACATCATCATCATCATCATCATCATCATCATCATCATCACCAACACAACCACCAACACCACCATCATCATCATCACCACCACCACCACCACAATCATCATCATCATTATCATTATCATCACCACTACCACCATCACCATCACCATCATCATCATCATCGTAAGCAACCATTATCATCAACAAAAGCAACGTCAATATCACACTAGATTAGTATTTTTGCAATGGTTGTACTCATCCTCATAAAAATGCAACTTTTACCCGTGTTGTTAGTTTGCAATTAAGCCAACAATACACGCTAAACTAATGTGAGCTGTATATCCGAAATATTGTTTTTATAGATAAGCGTTACTTTTGTTGTACATATAAAGAATGATGTATTTTATGAATGTATTGGATATAGAATAAACATATATGTTGGTTGTGCAATAAATATGGCTAAAACAATTGTTATAGGGGCCTTTTCACAGATTTTGGCATATTTTAAAGTTTATCATTAAATGCTTTATATTGATAAATGTAAACATTGGATCTTAAAAGCTCTTGTAAAAAATCAAGAATAAAATTTAAAAAAGGAAAAAAAGTAGCCGGTACCAGGGCTCGAACCAGTGACCCCCGGAGTCCTGGAGTTAGTCTGAAGTAAAAACGCATTAGCCCTCTCGGCTATTCCGCCGAGCATTCACAGTTAAAGTATTTAATACGTTATATAAGCAATCTTCGTAAATTTAAACGACAACAAGAGAACTCTCCAAATTATTAAATCGTTTCGCGTTGCAACGCTTTATAATTTTTAGGTTTTCAAATCGTCAAAATATACATATAATGGCTATATTAGACTATGGTAAATGTTCAGTAATACCACGGAGTGTATATTGACAGGAGATGAATCGAGTATTTGACCTTTTCTGTAGTAAATTCAATCTTATGCAAAAACTATTCATCCGATTTTATTGGTTTATACGTTATCTTGTTGCTTATTAATTCCTCTTTCAAAAAAATATAACTTTTAGTATATTCCCGTTGTTATTAATGGATTTATAGCGAGTTAAACACAAGAAATACACATTTTATGTTTTACCACCGCGCGTTTTAACGTGTTGTGGCTATCGATCTTTTACGATTAGCGTACAGCGAAGCGCCGAGGTTATACATTTTGATGTACCCACTCACGTCTTTTGTTAAATTATAGTTTCATTTCTCGGCCGATTTTGACAAATTATATATCATTAGAAAGCTTACGTTACGTAGTAAACAGATATATCAATATATATTAAGTTTTTCTTCTGATTTCGACAGCCCGGCGAGTTATAACTTTAACTTTTGCAAATATCATACCGTTTTGGAGTTTTAGAATCTAGATTTACGGTTTACATGTTCGTACTTAATACCAATTTGTAGCGTTTATATTTGGAGTTCAGTTTTAAAAATTACATCTTGCTTAGGAGAATAGAATTCTGTATACGATAGAAAAAAAATTGTTTAGGTGGGCTACACTTAAATTTAGCACATTGAAACTATATGTATAATTATTATTTCAAAATGAATTGGATTGATTGATTAATTGACTTGATTGATTGTGCTAACTTCTTTAGTGAACAATTTTAACAATTTTTTTCTATGATCGATACGAAAATACAATGGTGGCCATGTACTAATGTAGTTAAACCCTACTTTACACGTGATTTGTTTTCCTTTTAGTGGAATCCAGGCATGGCTCTTTCAATAAATAATAAATACAGTGTGCGAAATATTTCTTGAATTCCTTGTAAATCCTTTATACAGACAGATGCCGAGTATGAAACAAAAACAAAAAGTATAAACGCTCGTTAACATAACGTCTAAATTGAGGCAAACACTCTATCTAGCAATATAAAAAGTTGTACATTCATGTATCTGATAATTTAACGGAATACGCATGGCATTCGTTTGACAATAACACATGAATAACTGATTGTATACGTACCTCAGTATTGATCCGTAATGTTACACTTGTACCAGAAACGCCTCTTAGTCCGTTCACTGTCGTCTTTTTCACGTGACGTGCGAACTTTGACTCCAACAATTGTACCGCGTGAAATGATAACGTTAACAGTAACACGTTCACTAGGCCGATGTATTCGTGATATATCAAATAACTACGGGAGTCGCCGTAATCTTGATTTACGGTTACATTACACTAAATCATTTTGTAATCATTAGTGGTCCCTAGGTAGTGCCTATTTCTAAATAGATCATTTTATCTTCTGTCTTAAAAGCAATTGAGCGATATCACCCATTCTTTTTGCCGGTGTTTCCCTGATCCTTTGTGAGTCTGTTACATGTCGATATGTTATTGGGTACTTCATTGAAAGATGAACGTTTTGGGAGCGTTTATTGAAGTACGGGGCTTTTGTCGAAATCTCACTACCGAAATCCTGTTTTCCGATATTGCCTGCAATTGGTCGAATTCTTCTTTCTTAAATATTGTAAGAAGGTATATTGTTAGTGCAATAATCTGAAGAGGACAGAGTTATCATTATATCAGACTTACACAATTAGATCAATAGGAAAGGCAAGAACAATATTATTTTATTGGCATATGTATAACGGGACCTTATTTGAATCGGAATACGTGTACTCATACCTTATATAATAAATCGTTTGCTGATCCAGAGTGGTCTATTAATAGTGCTCAATTTGTCGTTGTCGGCTCAGGTACTACTTGAAAGTACCCCGGATTTTCTTAGGTTTATTACAATGTACCCCAAGAAAATAAAGGCAATGGTCGAAGTGTGGGGTACTATTTAGAATAGTGTGCAGTAAACGTAAAAGTTCGCGGGGTAGTTATAAAAAGTACGTGGGCCGATAACGACCATGTGAGCCTTAGTTGCAGCTTGGTGTACATGTTCATTTAAATCATAGAAACTTGAAATAGACTAAGAAACGCCTTTAAAATGGCGCAGATTTTGAAATACTTTCAGGGACGAAACTTTCCCCTTTTATTGGGTGTTTCGTTTGAAGGAAGTTTTTTTAGCAACTATCCAGTTCATGCGGAAAATATCACACCTGCATTAAGCCCGGTTTTACCATAATAATAGAAGCATGATAGGAATACTACTTATACATTATGATGAAATACTTCTTATAAATTTCACAGTTGTTTGCACTTTGGATCGCTGTAAACTAATATAGCCTAATTGCAGGAAAACTGGGCTTATTGCATGTGCTAAAAGTAACGTCCCATATTATCCTATGCAGTTCAAACAGTTTTATCAAGGGCGACATTTGCCGCTTTAATGGAATGTTTCGTTCTAAGGAACTTTGTTCTTAGCAAAATCTAGTTTACGCAGAAAGTGTCGTCCCTGATTACCCAGTATGGACTGCACATACTGTTAAGGGGCGACACTTTATGCACATATATTAAACCCGGTTTTACCAGAACGCGGCTCAGTGGGAACTTACGGGCCGCCTAACTAAGTTCAAGTCACGTTCATTAACATGCTCGTTGTCGACACAACTTTTGGCGACACATAATAACCCCACCTTATGTACAATATAAAGTAAGCATTATCATATTTCTACATCGAAATTTTGTCAGCTTGTGAGAAAATCCAATTGATTTATAACCGCATGCTTTTGACATCTTGAGTTTTAAGTACATGACCCAACTATATCTGGTACATGGCAGAGTTGTAGTAACATAAGCAATTACAATATTCGCCTGCAAATCCACGTGATTTGCTATCGCATGCTTGTGCGATGTAAACATAAGTTCAAGATATATGTACTGGCACAAATATATCGGTTTCATGGCAGAGTAGTAGTTACGCAAGTAATTTAAGTGTGTGGCTTCTTAAAACCCACGTGATCACATGCTTTTATGACGTTAAACATAAGGTTAAGGTTATACGCACATGACCAAAATATATCGGGTATATGACAGAGTATGAGCTACGTAAGTCATTTTAACGATCGTATTAAACGAAATGCTAAAACTTACATCGGGAAATATTGTACAATACTGTTTGACGTAAAAATAATAAACCCGGTCTGTACCCGATTAAACATTGCTTGACCTTATTGTTAATGAAGTGCACATGGTAGCTGGCCAATCAGCATTGAGCTTGCTTCCACATGACATGACGTCGAATGAAACGTGAGAACGGGTGGAGCTATCGGATAATATTGGGTCATTCATGCGCAGATGTTGAATAATTTGAATACACATTTTATTTCGCCGTCTGCCTCCAAAATAGCGACCGGTCGGATGTCGTATAAGATAAGCAAATGAAACAAAAACGTGACAATACCCGTCAATAAATATTTCTAAACTGATCACTTTTTATCTTTCTACCGAATATTTACCGATCTGCATTAAAGAGTGACAATTTAATAATTAGTTATATGGCGATAATATTACACATCTCTGCCAATTGCCGAATTGAAATGAACGGTGATAATTAATTAATTAGTTTTTTTACTCCCAAACTATCCTGAACGACAGCAGCGTATTTTAATTAAAGGGATACGAGAAAAAAAGGGATGGGTTAATTGTATTTAAAGTCTAATTAATCGTATATGCATATGTCAAATAAATAGGCGACACAAATAAATACCGGAACGCATTTTGTTCATTGCTATTCTAGATATCCTTGAAAGAGCATTCAATTAAATTACTCAAATAACCGGAAAGGATATAAAGCAGAAAGGAACAATTTAGCGGCAAGAAGTTTCGGCGAGCCAAAAAAAATTTTTTTTGGAAAGTAACAAAAGAAAAATTCAGTCGGGCCGAGTATAGTGGGTCGGTCGGGTTATGCCAAACAAAAGAATTTTTAAGGATGGCCTAAGTAGTTCATGTTCATTCAAGATTATGATACACTATAAGATATACAAATGACGAGGCCATAAACAGCAATATTTCTTGTTTTTCATTGTTAAGTAACACATCAATTATCAATTAGTGAAATTATTAACATGAAACAAGATGGGCGTCCTTGAGATGCAAACATATGCCGATATTGTCTACAATAATAACGATTGTCGCACTCAGTAATTGGTAATTACAGACGTGTTAATCATTTATGGTATGTTCTCAACACATGAAATTGATAATGCGTTTCACATCAGTAAGTGTCATAAATTGGGCGTATTCCAGATGCAAACATACAAGTCAATAATACGAGTGTTATTATACCCGTATTGACATTTTAAAATACGTTTGACTGCTAATTTTGAATAAAATGTATGAAATAGATTTAAACAAGTGTTTGATAAAAAGATGCATTGATAAAAAATGCGTTGTTTGCAGAATTTTTAAGATAGAAACACAGGTGTATTTTTGTAAAAAATTTAAGTGATGAAAGAAATTTTAATAAACGTCACCAAGCAGCATCTATTTATTCAATTTTATAAAAATATATTTTAATCATAAAAGTGCATGTTTGCGTGATGCTTACTGATTATAATAAATGTCACAATTCAAATGAGTAAAAAATCTGAGAAGATGATTAATTTGACATTTCACATTAAACGACTTTTAACATAACGTCGGTAGACCCGAATAAATACACTTCATTTATATCAGGCAAATAACAATTAGTTTACTAAAACAGGGGAAGTCTACACTGTGTAATAGCAAACTGCTGTGTTGATCCGTATCTTATCAGCTCAATACACAGACCCCTGGTTACTGTACTGGAAAATTATATATTAAAATAACTGATTTCTCTTATTGCCAAATTGTTGTGTACATTTAAAAAAAAACGGGAATGGAGCCACATCCCCGTTGTGAACTTTTTATTAAATTCTCAGTATAGAGATAATCTAATTAAAGATGGCGCTAATTAAATGTGAAGCTGGATATTAACAAATATGATCCATTTCACTTAGCTCAACGTTCAATGAAACGCGCACTTAACAAAATTGTAAAACATCACGTGCATTTCTTTTTATAAATTCTTCAGAAATATTACATGTCACACATCGTTTTGTTTTGTTTATTTATTAACTCGTCCACAAAGAAAATAATGAAACATTTCTACATTAAATAAAGAAATATCGCATTTGTTTGTTATGTCTTTGTGCGCTCGACCGCTGTTTGGTATTTAACTGTTTAGTTATATTTTTTCCGTATCTTTAATGTATCTTATTTATATGCGACTACGTGCTTATTTTGTGAAGAAATGAAAAATTCAAATACACTTGGAGACCCTTATAACGCTAATACATATTTCATGCTATTTTAATCTTGAAGTACATATAAATGTTCACTTGTTACATACATTGTCAAACTATTTAAACCTTTTACATCTTACATGTTATGTTAACCTTCAGAAGTGCTATACAATTTAACAGCAGTTTCCATAGTACAATGTATTACATGTACATTTACCCGATAAGTTCACGAATGTGTAATTTGGTAATCTATATTCCCTTTTTAAATTAATTCCGACATGTCTAGCAATTGAAAACATTGTGATAAAGGATAACTCTATTACATTTAAGTTCATTAAATATTTTTGTGTACGTGTTCATTTACATTTCCCTCTTTTATTTCATATAATGTGTATGCTTTTGTTGATGATGATGCTTAATTCATTTATAATAAAGTATGTAATATTATTAATATCCATTTGCTTTTTACTAATATTGCTTCTTCCGTTAGTCCATTTATAACTTTCAACTACCTGAATTACACCTTCAAATCGCACACCCAACTGAATGTTTAATTCGTTTCTTGGGTAAATATGGGAGTGGACTGGACTTCGGTGAAAGTGTAATTCGGTCCTCAATTAAATATAAAATGTGTAATTCGGTAATTACTTAGACTTCTTTATCATCTTTAGGCTTTTATCAAATTAAAATCGAAATGTTGAGCATTATTATCATTGTGATAAAAGAATAAATTAAATATTTTAAGTGGAATTTGGTTTTAAGATATGGGCTCATTTCACCTTTTCCAACTGTCGTCTTAAAAGATTAAAAGCTGAAACATAACACAATTACATGGTTCGCCAAAATTTGAAAAATCTGTCAGTCATTCGGACTGACAGACTTGGAATTTTTGTCAGTCCGAATCAGTTTCTGTCAGTCCCACTGTCCGACTAAACTATAACGGCAAAACACAACAAAAGAGAGTACCTTTTTGATGTTAATTGGTTTTGATCACATTAAAATACAATAAAAACATGTCCACAGTCGATATAATTAAACAATTATTATATTTATAATAAACCACAAATAAACGAAAGGTATTCTTTTTAGAATCTTTTTGTCAAACTGTTTTTTAGCCTGCACAGCTCTACAAATCCATGTTCTTGAAAAGTTAGGGTGACATCCAATCAAATTTGACTTAATTGCACACAGCCATTCACACTACTTTGGATGACTTCAATTTCTGATATTAGCCGATTTCACATGTTCTTAAACAACACCTATTGTTAAAATATTTTCTCTTAGCTGAGGTGGTTGATTTCCAGGTTCAATTAAATGAATGTCTTTCACACCTATTTCTTGATAGAAAGAACCATGATAATTAACACCATCCATTCTTGTTGTCTGAAATAACACAAAAAATATTGCTACAAACTATCAACAACACATCAAAACATAAATATCCTAATATCCGAATTTTAAAATATCCGAAATATAGTACATCGGGTGAAAAATCTAATTTTGATTTTAGAAATTGTTGGTGTGTAAATTAAAATATATCCTTCCCAGAACAATATTATAATGAAACTATTTAACAGAAATGCTCACAAATGCCTGTTGAAACAAGTGTCCATGCGTTTTTTGTTGTGGAGAAATTAAATGGAACAAATAAAATGGCGGACGCACCCGGTTGCTTTTTTTAACAAAGACCGTTGATTTTGAACTCGCCTGTGATAGTCAATTCTAATCCAACTTTAAACATCAAAACATCAAAATGAAGGTAAGAAAAAAGGATTTTGACAGAAGTTGAACGATAAGCATTTACCTTCTATTAATCCAATAGCATATTATACACTTTGAGTGATCTTTTTGAAACCATTTTTCATCCGATTGTGTCGGTCAGTCGGACCGATTATCTTAAATCACTTGTCGGTCCTTAGAAAAATTTACCGGTCAGGACCGGCGGACCGACGGTTTTGTCGAACCCTGGAATTAACAAAACTATGATGCAACCCTAAAAAATGTAGTTTACTATTAAGTAAAAAATCAACATGTCAGTTAATTTTGGTTGAAGTATAGTGTAATTCGGTAATGATATTCGGTACTCAGTTGTAATTGGGTGATAAGTGGAATTCGGTTGTAATTCGGTGAAAAGTGGAATTCGGTGTTTCCATGGACCGCTATCTATCTATCTACACTCGTAATTTAAAATCAACCCCCCCCCCCCGTTTTAAAATATCAGCTTTATCACACGAGCTTCAAACGTGACTGTGTGTCATTGAGACACCAAACAACTCAATAATTTTGACCGAAGCTATTGCGTTGTGATATTTAACCTATAGTCAAAATAATTAGACGTAAGCTACCCCGCTTACGTCTAAACGGCTACCGTCGTTTTCCTATAGCAAATTGAGTTCAACTAAAACTTCAGTTTTTCTCGTTAAATCTTTGCTAATGCATAAAATTATCATTAATTAGACATATATGTGAGCGATTACCTCTTAAATGTGTAAAAATTGTGCTTTTAAACCACTTATGTACATTTTTAAAAATAAACATACACAACACACTTCGTGTGTCTGTCGTTTATAGAATTACATTGAATTATCTTGAACGAAATTATTTTTTGAATAGGTTACACATAACCAATTGTTGTTGTACAACAAACCACATCACTTTTTAGCTTTCTGTACTCTTTAATTAAATGGAACCTATATGTGTGTGTTAAAACTACCAGTTGTATCACGGAGTGTATATTGTTAGGAGATGAATCGAGTATTTGACCCTTACTGTAGTAAATTCAATCTTATGCAAAAACTATTCATCCGATTTTATTGGTTTAAACGTTATCTTGTTGCTTATTAATTCCTCTTTCAAAAATATACGTTTTAGTATATTCACGTTGTTATTAATGGATTTATAGCGAGATAAACACAAGAAATAAACATTTTATGTTTTACCACCGCGCGTTTTACCGTATTGTGGCTATCGATTTTGTACAATTAGCGTACAGCGAATCGCCGAGGTTATACATTTTGATGTACCCACTCACGTCTTTTGTTGAATTATAGTTTCATTTCTCGGCCGATTTTGACAAATTATATATCATTAGAAAGCTTACGTTACGTAGTAAACAGATATATAAATATATATTAAGTTTTTCTTCTGATTTCGACAGCCCGGCGAGTTATAACTTTAACTTTTTCAAATATCATACCGTTTTGGAGTTTTAGAATCTAGATTTACGGTTGACATGTTCGTACTTAATACCAATTTGTAGCGTTTATATTTGGAGTTCAGTTTTAAAAATTACATCTTGCTTAGGAGAATAGAATTCTGTATACAATAGAAAAAAAATTGTTTAAAAACGAAAGTAATTAAGGAATGAAGGCGGAAAAAAAGTAGCGCGCCTTCCTAACGCACTGAACTGATGCTACGGTCTCGGCGATTATGCTTTTGTTTAGAAACCGGCCATTGAATTTCCTTTGCCATAGTTATTATAATTTTTTATGATATATTGTAGTATTTTGTTCACGAAACATATCAATAAAGCTTATTAAAAATAAATCTTAATAAATTAACTATTTCAGCTCTTGTTTATAACACAGAAAGGGTGTTAAATTTATGATAAAACAGCGTATATAGCGGACCCTCTCGATTTTATTCGGCTTTGCATGCATACTTGAAATAAAATGGGTGTCAAAAACATTCATCGTTTGCTGTTAATTATCAACGAGGGAATTATGTATAATTATATGAAATGTTATTTACCTTAAATTATCAATTTATTAAAGATTCTTGAAAATCACGGTCGGTGTTACGCGGGTCATTTCGTATTTTGACATTAGGGCATCATGTTCAACTATTCAAAATCAGATTTTTTTTCACTGGGACGATGACGGCTTTGATTTAGACAGGCAGACAGATAGTTTATTCAGACTTATACAACAGTACATCGTCTTCAACTCAAATATATAAATTATTTTTAGACGAATTATTAGGTGATTACACATATAGCAGTGATGATTCTGAGAATGTTGCCATGTTTCTTATCCGTGTAATCTAGAGTCCGTGGTTTGAGCATTTTTATCGCGGTGTTCAATAAAAGATATCTCAATAATCTTGTTTATTGATAGATCTGTGGTTTTATTGCCCCTGTGTTCAGCACAAACCAATTGTCTCGTTATGATCAGATACTGTGCCGACCAATACTAAATAACACTATGGTGTCATACGCCACAGCAGGGACCTATACTTGTGATCATGGAGTCTAAGTGCAAGACTAAAAAAAGTATGTTGTTTCGCTTGCGGTTGTTAAAGCCAAAACGGGGCTCCCAGCTGGCACAGCTGCTGATATTCAGATCTGAATACTTAAACTTATTGAGAGTGTTTTAAGGTCTGGACTATCATTACTTGTAAGTTTGTATAAAAAAAATTCTTAACCGTTGCGCGTTTTACGATATCGGATTTTAGGCGGGAATAAAACTCAGTGAAACTATTCAATTTCTTACACAACATTAAGCATATTAACAGTTATTGAAATTAACAATATCAGCGACATCTTTTTAAAGACTAAACACCTTTTCAAGTATCGAATTTAACATGTCAATAAAATATATTAATACCAAAAAAGGTTTCATTTAATATCGTTCACATTAAACCTTTAAATGAAAGTGTCGCTTTAACTATTTTCCGTGTCTTATTAAGCCGCGAATCGTTTGCTAAACACAGTTAACAAAAAGGGCTACACGTTCTAATTCTTAATGAAATACAAAAATAAGTATAACATAATTAATAACGTCCATAAACACACACAGCAAGATCAAAGTTTTAATGGAAAACTAATATGACATTCCGCGTAAATTATTATTTTCGTCTAAATCGAATACTATATATAGAGAAACAATGTATTTATAACCGACCAATGAGGTAACATTATGCAACTTTCAATTTACACAGTGGTATATGGCAACAATATGGAATTTGAACAGTGGTAGTGTTTTAAGGTCTGGACTATCATTACTTGTAAGTTTGTATAAACATTTTTCTAATGCAATTAGTAAAATAATGTTTATATTTTATGTTTAATAATTTATTGCATGATTATTCTGTGCTGTTATATGAATTTGATGCCGTTAAAGCTTCCGACATGAATTCATGTCGGAACGATGCTATTGCAAAATAACGTTAAACGATATGAGGTCGATGTAAATCGACCTCATATTTATAGGAGTAATTTAACCTAGTGCAAGCGTCTAATTAAAATAATGTTAGATTTAATAACATATTAATGTACAGATTCACCTAAACAGTCAATTAAAAATGATTCAAAGTGTAAGCTGATAATATTTACAACATAGTTGGATTCGAACATATCGATAATTATATAAAAATAGAAATTCGGGAATAGCATTTAAATAAGCGATTTAAGATTTGGCATTTCATATAAATACCAGCGTAACTTTGATAGACACAACAATGATCATGCATTATATAATTAAAGGGCTACTTACATTATTGGTTAAAGTTTCGCAACTTATTCCAGAAGTTCTAACATGGCCGCCATAACCTGCATGAATTTTGCATTGTGGGTAACTATCATGCTTCCTGGTAGCAGGCTCTTTCGGCCCCAAGCTCTTTCGGCCCAGACCGAAATTTCAGGCTTTTTCGGCCCCAAGCTCTTTCGGCCCCAAATCGACCAGGCTTATTCGGCCCTATATTTTATTACACCTATTTGAAGCGGGTGTATTTCTTAATAAATTATATTGGATAATGAAATTGATACTCGCCTTTATTATTTGTTTTTAAACTGTACTGTCATATAAATGTTTTAATTTATTATTAATTTTATTGTCATGGTTATCATTTGCATTTTTAAATTTATTTTATTGTCAGTTCATTGTCAGTTCAAAGTTTACTGATTTATCAACTTAAATCTACATTTTTTGTTACCTTTTTACCCGAATACACACCACACATGTATTTAACAACCTGATAAAGATCATAAAACCGGGCATAGGTGCAAACACTTTGTAGGCATATCCGCGACAGAATATTTCAGTGCAAAGAGGGGGGGGGGATATTGTTCTTACCTTCATCTGCAATGACTGCCGCAACCGTCCTACAACGCCTGACATTCAGTCTGTCTGTATATTGTATTTTCACTAAATATTGTTTGTAAGTACCTTAAAGTGTACGTAATTTTATTTTATTGTGTTACTAAAGCGAATTACAAATTATATTGCATTGTCTTATTAGTGTTTTGTTTTTAAGGGTGGCACCGTCGGTTGAGTTTGAAGGCAGCCGACCACAAGTGCTCCTTCTATGTCTTGGTACCTCTCCTGCGGCGCGAGGCCAAGTACCCGCCAGTGCAGGCCCAGCTGGTGCGAGAGGGAACCGGGCGGGTCCGACGCAACGTCCATGTAAATCTTGACGAGCAGCTTGGCCAGCTATGGGAAGAATACGAACTGACCACCGAGGATTTCCTCACCAAGATCGGGGAGACGTATGCCTTCTGAATCGTCGCCTCTTGATGATGATGATGATGATGATAATGCTGGGATATATAAACATATCACCACATGATAATGATTATCACGTTACGTTGATGATAATTATAATTATTATTATTATTATTATGATGAATATGCTGTAATTATTAAGTTACAAATCAGGGTCTTCCCCAGGCCATTTAAGCGCCCCTTGCCGGGGCGCTTGAATTTCGAAATCAGAGTCCCCGGGGCGCTTGAAATTTTCCGATCAGTGTATTCTTCAGTAAAAGAAAGTGGAGATTGTCCAAAAAAATCAAGGTTTCCCTATCAGTGTATCAATATTCCCTGTTTTAAAAGAGCACTCGGTACCTACTTTCACAAGTAATCGCCATTAACACCACATGGGGTAATGGATAATCCACAGATAAGAGAATAGCATGACGCGCGTATCGATTATTCTAGCCACATTACACGGTCATTTAAATGCTGACAAGGATGTATCTGGTAACTTTCCAGTCGTCAAACTGTGAAGTTCATCGTCCAATCGGTTACGCGAATGCTTATGAGGGCGGGGTTAACTAGCGACCATTATTTTTTATTGACATCGGGCATGAAGTAAGAGTTTATCGCAGCTTGATAAGCAAGAAGTTGTACCATTGGAGTAATATAAAACCGGTAATTAGTACAGTACAGAACATTAAAGACGGTTTCGGGCATCATCATCACACCTTTTTACTGTAAACAAGTGTTACCTATGACTCATAATTAATACGAGAAATTAATTGCAAGTGATAAACAATTAATTATTATAGCGAGTAAGTTGTTCAAATGACTCCCGGTTACAATTATGTGATAACAATTTATTTAATTCCAGTACATGTATATTTCAACATGTCCATTTATAGAACTGATTCACCTCGTTTTTCTGACATTTATTCGACACGTAATGCGCTTTAACAAATTTTCGTTGAATTAATTACGCACACTTGTAAATGTTTCGTCCGATAATCAATAGTTAGAAGACTGATGATGGCAACCGGCCGTGATCCTCGTGGACAACGTGAATTTCATGCATAATTCCGTCAAAACATTTATTCGACTCGTAAAGTGTGTAAACAAATTATCGTTGAATTTATAACGCAACGGTTAATATTTGTTGAAATCTCAAATGAGAATAATTAAATTTGTAATCCGAAACCCATTACCGTAAGTCGATGTTGACGCGTTTTTCATCCGAAACACACTTCCGAATGTAAATGTAAACGCAACGTTAAATATTTTGCTTCAAATTAGCAGTGCAAATTTATTTTGTGTCGAATCTTTTTCTCAATTAAAAAGAGCGCGAAAATTATGCAGCATGTACAACGTCGCGTCTATTGCATACAAATGGCGTGTATTGAGCGTTTTAACAAGCACACAACAGGTCAGGGGATTGACGCATATTCAGAGGCAATATTTCATCAAATCTATAAATAGTCACTTAAAAAATGGCAAGGTGTGTGTGAAAGAAATAACTGAAAGCTTTTATCGTTAATATTTACCAGAAAGAGATTGATAAAAACGGAATAAACGGGATTATCGGGTAATAAATAGAAACTTGAAAAATAGTAAGTATACAGTAATAGAGTCGGGTTGAAACGGATGTATTGGGGAATCGTTCGAGTCGGGATTTTACTATCTGTGCGGAAAAGTTTTAAAACAATTTAACAATATAAAAAAGGATATTTTTTAATGACTGGGGGATTTTTTTTGAAGAGTCATAGCGCACCAAACGACGTCTTTTGACGCTGTTTTTTTTTAGTTATAACGCACCACAGAACGTGAATTGACACGTTAAATTAAAAAAAATCAACGTCGGGAGGGGACACCCCTCCCGAACCCACCCCCGGGGCGCCTGAACAAATTCCTGGGGAAGGCACTGCAAATAAATTATGCAATTATAATGATGATGATGATGATTATGATTAGAGTGATTCTTTTCATGCTGAAGAGTATTATGCTACTGCAGACTATGATGTATTTATGCTGATTATTATGATGATGATGATTTAAATGCTGATGTTTCTTATGCTGATTATTATGATGATGATAATTTTGATGATCATTATTATTATGCTGATGATTGTGACTCTGATGATGAATGATGATGATTAATATTTATATGATGATTATTATGGTGATCTAATTGCATTATTGATAAAATAAACCACTTGTGTGCAGTAAATTATGTAGTATGTAATTAGGTTAAATTAATGTATTGTGTTGTTTAGACGTATGTATTCCTTATTGTTATAACTTTAAAATTATCCAAATAAATGTAATATAAATTATTTTATAGTTTGTTTTATTTTCAAAGCCGTCTCATATTCTTGTACCTATTCTTCTCATTTCGACGACGATATACCTGAAGCAAAAGACAAAGAGAATCTTTTTTCAAATGCATTAATCCTCAATAAAGATAATATATTACTGTAATAAACAATATTCCATAGTTTTAAAGATTTTCGACCAACATATTTGCAACGATTAATTCAAATTAAAAATGGGGCCGAAACAGCCTGGTACCTGGGCCGAAAGAGCCTGAAATTGGGGCCGAAAGAGCCTGAAAAAACCGGGGCCGAAACAGCTTGGGGTCGAAAGAGCCGACAACCCTGCTGCCTCACGCATGGGCAACTACATTATACTATCCATTCATATCGAGTTATCAAAGCAACCACGTGTCGATCGCCTTACACCTATTTATAGAATATAACCATATATGTGCTTAAGCCCGCCGTGCATCGTCCATATACCATATATGGTATTATAATTAAAGGTGCTACCTAATTTACGGGCAAAAGCTTTTTAAGTTTTTTTGATAACCATGTATTTTTAATAAATATATGGATATATGATTGTGTTCAAAATATGATAATTGTTGCAATAATTAAGTAATCATCCAAAAAATCAATCTTAAAACGAGTTACATGTTCCAAGCTTAAAGATCTTGCATCTTTTTTTTTCTAGCCACAGGAATTTATAGCTGGTTCGGTGTCTGTGGTATAGTGGATGGGGTGTCTGCTAACTGGCTTAGTCACTGGGAGGTCTCTGTATTGATCCTTAAAGTGGAAGCATTCTTTAGATAACCCTAAAGACATACTATGACCAGTGCTCCAGCTAGGCCTAAATCGAAGGGCGCCGCACCCTGCCCTCCCGAACCTCCGCCCTGCCCCCCGAACCTCCGCCCCGCCCCCCCCCAAAAAAAAAAAATTTTTTTTTTCCTTATTTTCCTTATAATAATTCATTAATCTCTTGTTATATTGTAATCAGTTTAATCCTCATTGTAGACATTATATTTGAATGGTTTAATAATAATGGGAATAATACAATTATTTATAACATATAAATTAACATGCAATAGAAAGCATTCCAGAAACACCCGCGCGCTCCAACTTGCCCTTTTCACAAAATACTGCGCGTCGAAAGTGCCCTTTTCACAAAATACTGCGCGTCGAAAGTGCCCTTTTCACAAAAAAGCCACCCTGCCCTTTTCAAATTCTAGCTGGAGCACTGCTATGGCGTACCATTTGGGTTGAAAGTCAACAAGACCTACACGTTAAAAAGAGAAATGTACGTCGAAGTACAATAATTGTACGTCGACATGAATATAAAATACACTTTGAAGAATATATTTGTACGTCAAAGTACAATTTGTACATGTTTGTACTTCTACCTACACATTTTCTGAACAGCCAATCAAAACACTAGTCTCTTGAGCCGCTTTTCCTTCAGATTTATTCATAATAAATGTTTAAAATCTCTTTTTAGTTGAGGACAAAACGAATAAAAATATCAGAATGGCAAAAAAAACACATAGAAGTTTCAAGTACATGTATTTAATGCATTGAAATAGATTATATACAAATTTGAAGAAGATTCAATTGTTACCTTTTTAAAATTAAAATTATTCAGCATATTGTGTGTATGAAACGATCATGCGGGGCGGTGTATCACGACCGTCCAGCGCATTACTGTGTAGGAAATTCCCAACGGTAACCAGTTACCAAGCATTAATGGGATAAATAATGTATTATAAACTCCCCGTTGGTCGTATTTTGTGATAACCATAACTTGCATAAGTCAGAGGTTAATTCCGCCACGCCAGGTCAATAAATACGCACAATATCTATGAGTTAGCGGTCGATAGTCGCATAATTTGGTATAAATTATAATAATAATAATGTTTAATAAATACGCACAATATCTATGAGAAAGCGGTCGATAGTCGCATAATTCAGTATAAATAATAATAATAATAATAATGTTCAATATCAAAAATCTCTAAAAGCAACAGACGTAAGGTGTCTTCTGATTGGCTAACACTCAAGGGTCGGTGAAAATTGTACGTCGAAGTACATTTCTCGTTCTACTTAGTAGGTCTTGTAGACTTTCGACGTCATGGTACGTCATATAGACACTAAATACTGGTCCTACCCAGGAAACAGTTTGCTTCATCAAATGTCTCAATTCAACTTGACAGCTTGCTAAAGCAGTTGCATTTAGCATACAGTACACTGATTTAACATAATCAAAATCATGTGATGTGTCAAATCAATTTTGATTGACAAATTTGACAGGATTTTATTTTAATCCAATAAGTTTTAGACTGTAAAATAACACACACTACGTATTGAAAGCCATACCTGGAGATTTCGTCTGTATATCACTGACTTCATCAGAAGAATGATTTCTACTGTTGGGAAACGTTAACACCACTAATTGTCTTCTTATTTATTATCAATGTATAATTATGTGTAACAGCATAACAACATACTTGATTCGCAATTAAAATATTTAATAAATTCAGGTATCTTGCAGGTTTCTAATTTTCTTTCGCAAACTATTGTTGAATAGTTTAAATTGTGTCGCCACTAAAAAACTAGCCATTTTGTAGCAATTCTAAAATCACAGTCTAAACTGCATACACTTAACTCTATAGTTACAATATGAATGCAAATATTAGAATGCATCATGTTATATATCATCCATATTTTTTTTATTTAAACATTCAAATAACACATAACACAGAACATATATAAAAAGGTATGTGGTATTGTGTGGAGATACAAAACACTTAACATCATTTATTTGCACATAAAATAATAGTTACAAAATAAGTAAAACTAAAACACTGTCATCAACCTACATTTCAAGAATATTTACGTATATGAAATTACAAAGTGGTGTTATTGTATAACCTTTTACAAAATTAACATTGCTGGTTTTGTTCTAGCCATAAAACATTTATCATGGATTAACAAGTAACAACCAATTTATTTATGACACAATAGAACGGAAATCATATTAATTGCATTATGCATTTACTAAACAAGCTATTTGCTACTGTTTAGAATTACACTATCTTACTAAAAATGATCACAGGTACTTAGTGCTTTTACATACTTGTGGTAAGTTTTGTATTACTAGTTTGACAATTATCGGCAGACACTTGTCGATATACAGACAAAATTTGCATGGGAACTTTCATATTTTTTCAGCATAATTGCCTTCAAATTGTTAATTTAGCAACCCTTTGACATTATTTGCACATCTGATCTTATTATACAATAGCTGATTTTTGTTGATAGATAGACATATATAGACTTTTCAAAGTTCTATAAAAGTTCACACATGTTCCATCCAAGTAAACAAACAGAACCAATAAAGATCAACACAGATAATAACTGTGTGTATAGCTTGGGAAATTGCTAGTTCATGAATCCCTCCTTTGTTGATTTCTGTAAACCAAAACTGTCAGTTTTGCTGGATAGAATGGCTTGTATGATGCCCAGCTCTTGCATTCGCAGAACAGCTTCTAAAAACGGAAAACCAACAAATATCTTAAAATTTGGTCAATAATGGCATTAATGCAGACAATTTATAAATGTCTTGTGTTTTGTTGATTTCGAATCTGGAAGATTTTTTACGTAAGATTGTGGTACGAAAATCCAACGGTAACGGATTTTGTGGTTTTAGGTATCTTGCAGGTTTCTAATTTTCTTTCGCAAATTATTGTTGAATAGTTTAAATTTTGTCGCCACTAAAAAACTAGCCATTTTGTAGCAATTCTAAAATAACAGTCTAAACTGCATACACTTAACTCTATAGTTACAATTTGAATGCAAATCTTAGAATGCATCATGTTATATCATTCATATTTTTTTATATTGAAACATTCAAATAACACATAACACAGAACATATATAAAAAGGTATGTGGTATTGTGTGGAGATACAAAACACTTCACATCATTTATTTGCACATAAAATAATAGTTACAAAATAAGTAAAACTAAAACACTGTCATCAACCTACATTTCAAGAATATTTACGTATATGAAATTACAAAGTGGTGTTATTGTATAAACTTTTACAAAATTAACATTGCTGGTTTTGTACTAGCCATAAAACATTTATCATGGATTAACAAGTAACAACCAATTTATTTATGACACAATAGAACGGAAATCATATTAATTGCATTATGCATTTACTAAACAAGCTATTTGCTACTGTTTAGAATTACACTATCTTACTAAAAATGATCACAGGTACTTAGTGCTTTTACATACTTGTGGTAAGTTTTGTATTACTAGTTTGACAATTATCGGCAGACACTTGTCGATATACAGACAAAATTTGCATGGGAACTTTCATATTTTTTCAGCATAATTTCCTTCAAATTGTTAATTTAACAACCCTTTGACATTGTTTGCACATCTGATCTTATTATACAATAGCTGATTTTTGTTTATAGATAGACATATATAGACTTTTCAAAGTTCTATAAAAGTTCACACATGTTCCATCCAAGTAAACAAACAGAACCAATAAAGATCACCACAGATAATAACTGTGTGTATAGCTTGGAAAATTGATAGTTCATGAATCCCTCCTTTGTTGATTTCTGTACACCAAAACTGTCAGTTTTGCTGGATAGAATGGCTTGTATGATGCCCAGCTCTTGCATTCGCAGAACAGCTTCTAAAAACGGACAACCAACAAATATCTTAAAATTTGGTCAATAATGGCATTAATGCAGACAATTTATAAATGTCTTGTGTTTTGTTGATTTCGAATCTGGAAGATTTTTTACGTAAGATTGTGGTACGAAAATCCAACGGTAACGGATTTTGTGGTTTTAGGTATCTTGCAGGTTTCTAATTTTCTTTCGCAAACTATTGTTGAATAGTTTAAATTTTGTCGCCACTAAAAAACTAGCCATTTTGTAGCAATTCTTAAATCACAGACTAAACTGCATACACTTAACTCTATAGTTACAATTTGAATGCAAATCTTAGAATGCATCATGTTATATATCATCCATATTTTTTTTATTTAAACATTCAAATAACACATAACATAGAACATATATAAAAAGGTATGTGGTATTGTGTGGAGATACAAAACACTTCACATCATTTATTTGCACATAAAATAATAGTTACAAAATAAGTAAAACTAAAACACTGTCATCAACCTACATTTCAAGAATATTTACGTATATGAAATTACAAAGTGGTGTTATTGTATAACCTTTTACAAAATTAACATTGCTGGTTTTGTACTAGCCATAAAACATTTATCATGGATTAACAAGTAACAACCAATTTATTTATGACACAATAGAACGGAAATCATATTAATTGCATTATGCATTTACTAAACAAGCTATTTGCTACTGTTTAGAATTACACTATCTTACTAAAAATGATCACAGGTACTTAGTGCTTTTACATACTTGTGGTAAGTTTTGTATTATTAGTTTAACAATTATCGACAGACACTTGTCGATATACAGACAAAATTTGCATGGGAACTTTCATATTTTTTCAGCATAATTGCCTTCAAATTGTTAATTTAACAACCCTTTGACAGTGTTTGCACATCTGATCTTATTATACAATAGCTGATTTTTGTTTATAGATAGACATATATAGACTTTTCAAAGTTCTATAAAAGTTCACACATGTTCCATCCAAGTAAACAAACAGAACCAATAAAGATCACCACAGATAATAACTGTGTGTATAGCTTGGAAATTTGATAGTTCATGAATCCCTCCTTGGTTGATTTCTGTAAACCAAAACTGTCAGTTTTGCTGGATAGAATGGCTTGTATGATGCCCAGCTCTTGCATTCGCAGAACAGCTTCTAAAAACGGAAAACAAACAAATATCTTAAAATTTTGTCAATAATGGCATTAATGCAGACAATTTATAAATATCTTGTTTTTTGTTGATTTCGAATCTGGAAGATTTTTTACGTAAGATTGTGGTACGAAAATCCAACGGTAACGGATTTTGTGGTTTTAGGCCTAAACTAATTACAGTGATATTTAACCTTTTGGGATATCGGTAAAGTGCGAGCAGACGAGGTGTAAATACGTTAAAAGTAAAAGCTAAAAGACTAAAAAGTTAGATCTGAATATCTTTAAATTTTGTGAATAAATGTGTTTCTGGTGGATAACAACAACTTACCAGAATATTGCTCATGGTCACACGTAAAACTTCTTTCTGAGAGCGAATGGAAAATGTGTCACAAATTCTGATACATAAACAGTAGGGTGTCGTTATTGAAATACCGCGAGAATACTGGAAGAATAGAGATGCCAACTATAATGTTTAAAACAAATAATTTTTTTAACAAGCGTTTGTGATTTGTCAGGATAATAACAATAAGATATCGAAAAGATCAAAGCAAATAAATTCGACAGAAATCTGAGATTCGGCAATATATTAAAGACGGGTTATGTTCACCTAAATTGTGTTTGGTAAAGACTGTCACTATCAATCTCCATGCAGAGTTGTCGTTCCTTGCTCTCACATACAACCTCTGCCATCACAAGAAAATCCTACCAGATTCGGTAGGACGTTATTATTTTTTTATTCGGCGTAAGCTGCATAAGCCAGCTTTTCACCTTAGCCTGACCTTTGTAAGTGTCCAATAAAATTCCAATAAAATTTCCCGCGGCTAGGTACGAATGAATACACTTCATTTATTCCATTGGCTGATTTGAGTATACCACCAGAACATTGGAAACATATCCGCGTCTTTGTAACACTGTTTTACTGTATGAAACAATTTTATCTCGAATGAAAAGGCTTAATAGATAGAACAGTTTTACACTCAATTCTCGACATCAATACAGTTTGTGCGTACACCTTTTATTTTCAGAGTATTACCAGCGCAAGAGCGTTTATACTTAAAAGGCTATGTTCTCATATTTAGTACTTACTTCCTTATTCCTGTCAACATGTTAACATGTCAAAGTATAAAGAGCAATGGAAGCGAGGCCTCACTTTAAAGCATTGCATTTCAACCCGCGAGGTATATCGGGTCAATTCGCGGACATTCAGAGTTTATATACAGGTCATCACCGGAGTTGGCGGCCAGTAAAATAATCGTTATATAATAAAGACGCTATCCGTGAACTAGGTGACCTGGAATTTTCTTTAGACCAGAAATATGTTAAATGAAGATATTCAGCAATATAATTATGGTATGTAAATAATAGATTCTTAATGTGTTTTCAACAATACAATGATACATATTATTGTTGATAAATTTAACAATAATTATTCGTCCATATTGCCTAATGTACTAAAGGGATATTATGAGCATGTAACAGTTTATAGGTGTCTATCGCAACCGTTAATTATTTTTGATGTTTCTACTTCATATACACTTATATTAATTAATGCAGCATCATCATACTAAAACAATATACCAGAAAGAGAAAAATAATGCATTTGAATATCAACCGTACTTTCGTTTGACAACTGATCATGCGTTTACGAGTTGAACCTAAATTTAGTTTTAGTGCAGATTTGTTCATACGACACAAAGACACGAAATTGTTTTACGGATCATTTCAGCTTACAGGACTGGGTGGGTCACGTAAGAATATCGAATATAAAATATATTTTTATAAACAACTGGTAGCAAGGTGAGTTGCAGATAATTAATCAATAACCACATTTTAACTAACTATTTTGACCTGTTAATTCTTTTCAGCTCAATTCAACAGTGCAAAATGCCCATAATATCACTTTAAGCATTAGCACGATGATAATTGATACTGTTTATAATCGAATCAAATAGCAATGCCCGACAAACCACTAAAACAGGTTTGTTCGAAGAACGCGCCTATAAATACGGATACTTCTCGTGTGGCCGGTTGACTCATATGTTTAAATTTCACTTCCATTCTTCTTTTGGTTTTCTGTTTTGTATCTATAGGTTTATGACCAGCAATATGTTATAATGTAAAATAAGCCGCGAAAACTCCCCGTAACATCGCGTACTGCGTGTGATGCAGCTAAGAACTGCACAGAAAAAGACATTCGCTATCCTTGATCTCATTCATTAAACTATTTACGCCGTATATCTTTTTTAAAGATATTTCTTGTAAGTGTTATTTTATGAAAAGTAGTATCATTATCTTTTAGATTTTCAACATATTGAATTAGTTTAGGTTCATAATAAAAAAATAAATTACCTAAATTAAAAAAGTAAAAATAACGACGGGACATTTTTTCGATTTGGTAAACATGGCGTTCACTTCTGAAATAACGAGAGCTTTTATTGAATTTTGTCCATCTGTTCGGCATAAAGCGAAACAGATTGAATGTTTGGAACATTTTTTAGCAGGGAGAGACATAATTGCTAACCTTCCTGTAGGTTATGAAAAAAGTTTGGTGTATCAGATAATTCCAAAGTTGTTGTCAATTGTGAAAAAAGATGAACCGCAAGCGACGATATTAGTCATCTCTCCATTAGTCATCTCTCCATTAACAATCATTCAAAATGAGCAGATTGAAACTCTGAAAAAGTATGATGTAAAGGCCTGTAGGCTTTCTAACCATGAATGTGATGGAGTAGTAGAGGTAATTGCATTGCATTATCATTATTACTATCATAAATATTATAAAGACTTATTACCAGGAGACTTTGCATGCCTTTTTGTGACTATTTTATACCCATATGTTCAACAAAACAAAATATATATGTACCTTTTTATTTGTGGCATTTAAACATCTCTTTATGTGTGGAATGTATGTATCCCGGAAAAGTAACCTTTTGAAAAAACCACTAATCTAGTACAAATAATTCTGACCCATTCATAGTACTTTCAAAATCACACATGGTATCAACAGTTATAAGTTAAATCAAGATATCATTAGTTGATATAAATATAATGGACCAGCGTTGTTTTTACCGGTATGATAAGTGTTTATTTTTTTACAATGATCATAACATTCATATAACATTGATTTTAAATGGGGGGAATTTAACTCTTTTTAGTAGATCCAGCAATAATTGTTAATAAGTACATGTTACACTTACTAACCTTAATTCATTGTATGACGTATTTCAAATTTATTTTTAATACTGCTTTAATAAATGATATTTTAGAATAAATGGTAGATATTTATATAACATGTATATGCTTTGCTGTACTGATATAAAGCCATTGTAATTGTATTTATGGTCCGTATATATACCATATTATTATTATTCAAGAAATATAATATATATATATATAATAATCGATAATTATACCAGTAAACGTAGTACCGTATTACTTCCATTCGGACTTTACCAAGAGTGAAAGAAGAGTTATTATTCACATCATATAACCTGTAAGTTAGCAACTATTGGTATATTTATTTACAGCTTATGGAGAAAGATATGATCCAGAATATTGCAGAAGGGGAATTCGCAATTTTGTTTGCTCTACCTGAAGCACTTCTTAACACAGTCAGTGGAAAAGACTTGCTGAGCAAAAGACAATTCATTGATCATGTAAAAGGGGTAGTGATAGATGAATGTCACATTGTAAAAGAATGGTAAGTAACTAAGTAAGATTCAAGATTTTATTAACAGCATTTTTAGAAGGCCAATTGCCCATGTGGACAGATTTTAATACATGCAATTTGATAATAACATTAATAGACATATATACATTATTTTAACAAGCACTTGAAATTATGATTAACCAAGGTTACAAAACGTTTAAAATAATAATAACATAAGTAGTACAAGCAGTGTGCGAAATTCAAATTTTAAAATAATATCCCAAATTCTTTTACACATGTATAGAAAAGTTAAATTTCTTACTGGCCCGACTATATACATTTTTAAATTCCCACTACCTCGAAAGGATTTTCACTAGCCAAAACCCTTCAAGCTAGTGCGAATTTCGCACACTGAGTACATGTATCAATAAATAATTTACATCAGGAAATACATATTGACTGTAATTATATTTAAGAGGAGTACTCATACTTATCAGTACATAAATTAATGCATTAATTTTAACATACATTTACTCTTTAAACTAAATCGTATGAGGCGTAAACAAGAACTCATACAAAAATACTTTTTATACAGGATTTCACATGTATTCACATACAAAATAAAAAACAGCAGTAAGTGAGTAGGGAATATGGGCCCCATAGAACAGTCAAGACATATATCCTCTTAATTTCATATGCAATTTATTAGCCTTTGTAGTTCAATGTAAGAACACTTTCCCTGCTCTGTGGGAAGAAATCTGGGTTCAACTCCCAGCAAAGGCCATAATTTACACATGTGTTATTTGGAGGATAAAATTCTTTTGCAGGGCATTTGTTTAACATAAGTATATTTTGATCATTAATGTATTGATCAAATCAATACATTTCTTCAAAGAATGATTCTTATTGGTATTTTTTCCCCTTTCATTATTTATGCACAAAGACAATTTCAATAGCTAAATATTAACCGTTGTGATGTAGGTATACATGTTTAATTATATATGTACACCATTTTATATGGATTCAGTCAACTTCATGTAAAATGTTTTGTGCTTGAGCTGTGAGTGCTTGTACAAGTTAATGATCACAGAAGAAGTAGACTACCAAAAATTCTAGATTGCCATTAAAAATGGAAACTTCACTGACGCATTTAGGTTTGTTTAAGTCTTTGCCTTATCATCACTTAATACATGTATATAAAATGATGTTCATCATATTTTCTCTTTATAATCTTCAAAGCACCCTACTGATATTAATGGTTCTAAAAAATGTAAAAGAGAACTCCTGTATAGTTATAATATTGCGACTTTTGTTGTTAAAATCTTCTTTCATTATTAGGGGAGAGGAATTCAGGACAGCCTTTCAAAAGCTGAAGACTCTTCCTGCGGTGTTTAATGATGTCCCATTTATGGCATTAAGTGGGACATTACCAACCAGTCTGATGAAGGAGCTGCCAAACATATTGGGTCTCAACAACCCTGTGACAGTCCAAGAAAGCCCTGACCGTACGAATATATTTCTGAAAAAACTTCACAAGTCGAAAATTGGTGACACTAATGAAATTTATGAATCAATTTTCAAAACAGAATGTGATGACCTTAAGAAAGACCCCTACAATTATCCTGTTACAATGCTTTTCATGCCTGTGTGCTATATAAGCCAGGCAGCAGCATATCTTAAGCATTTGTTTGGAGATGGTGATATTACAACGTCTTGCTATGCAGTGTTGTTTTCCAGACAAGACAAAGTTGTTCTTAAAACAACAGTAGAGGAGCTACAAATGGAATATCCCCGAATAAGACTGATTTTAACATCATCAGTTGCTGGCATGGGGTTTGATCCCCCAAGTGTGATGAGGATCATTCATGCAAGACCACCTCGTACCTTGTCCCAGTACCTCCAGGAGATAGGGAGAGCAGGTCGAAGGGGACAAAACAGTTCTGCAATTCTTCATTACAACAAAAGAGACATTGCCAAAAATATTCCTGGAATTCAAGAAGACATAGTGCAGTATTGCAATAATGAGGAAACATGCCTAAGGGAATTGTTGTTAAAACCATTTGGATTATCAAAATCTCCAGGAATTGCAAATGAAAATTGTTGCTCATTTTGCCTGAATGAAGACATTTCAAAATTAGACAAAGCTGGAGCATTTGATAACAATGTTTGAATTGTAATAACAATTTCATTTTTTATGTGCCCGATACAACAGGTTGGTGTTTGGTTTGAAATTTGACAGGTCATTTCAGAGTTAATAATGTGTGCTATATTTTTTAAATCCATTTTTAAACCATCAAATACACACACAAGACAAATCAAACCATAGACAACTTGCCTCAAAAAATGTTTATTTCTGCACATTTTTATCAGTATTGTTATTGCAATCCACTTTTTTTTTATTCTGAAAAACATTACACCCCATTCTATTAATGCAGCTTGTATTGTATCACTAATCTGTATTGCTGTTCAATTATGTCTGTTTACATCTCAAAGTGGAGAAACAATCTACTGATCTCAAAATTGTGAATTCTACATTAACACATTTTAAAATGAACATCTGACATAAATCTAAATTGTATTTAAGTATGTCAAACTTGAAAAGCATGTCACATCATCTACTGAATTGCATGAAAAATGACATGTTTAATACATTTTTACTTTTTTTTCCATTTTTGTGCTGCATAGGTCATTGGGTTTATAACGTTCCATTTTATTTATATTTTCTCTCTGATAGGCGTTTCTTGTTTGATTTAATTATTTTTAATTTGTTTAGCAATCACATAAACAACCAAGCTATGTAATATGGAATTTTTACACCCATTATTGCTGCTTCTTCCTGTATTTGCGCGATGATTATCTGAGATATTAACTCTATGATTCTACATTCTCAAATCTTTTCTATAAAGAAGGAATGTAGTTGACAATTGTTAATAGTTTTATTTGATCGTTCGTCAAAAAGTTGTAATTCTGTTACTCTTGTATCTTCAATACAATTGAGTAATTAAATAGTAATTAAATTGAATGCGTTTAAATTCCCTTTTATTATTGTTTAATTTGAGTTACAATGCTATGACGTTAAATTTTATTTACACTTGAATGTATTATGAATATTGCTGGGCCAAGTGTGAGGTTGAGCGCTCTATAACCAGGTTTAAACCCCCAATGCTTTGCATTGACCGTTCCAAGGCGGTGACCCCAGCTTTATTCATATTTTGTGTTTATGTTGGTTTGTATTGTGCTGTATTGTGCTGTTTTGTACTGTTTGGGCAATCGGTCACTTGCCTTAAATAAAGGACCAACTAATTGTTTTTAATGAAAATTCAATACTGCTCCAGCAGCTGGAGTTTCACTTCTTTATATTGTGTAGGTGACAATCACATACATCAACTATTTAAATATTAGGACAACCTCTTTGGTAAAAATGTTTTTACTATATTTTCCAAATTGATACCATCAAACCCATGTTGTCTTCTGAATGTAAAAAAACTGTAAATTACATTTTGTAACATTTTCAGGTGGAGCAAAAAACTGTTTAATTATAATAATAAATTTTTTCTGTATATCAATTTCTGATAAGTATTATAAACAAAACATCCAAATTGAGATGTATTTTGGCAAACAATTAATAATTAAGACAGAAACATTTACCATAATTTTAACGGTGAGATATTTTGAATGCAAAAAAGTTAAATATGTGCTCTTTATGTATTTTGGAAAATATGTACTCCTGAACAATTTACAAAATGCCAGTTACACATGTTATAACATTCGGTAGACAACATATTTTATGTCTTGTTTTGCACTGGAAAATAATCCAGAGCTGACCTAAAACAAATACTGAATTTAAAAAAATCACATGACAAACCTGTTGGTAAATGTATATAAACTGTAAGTCTTTAGTGTACAGACAGTACATATTTGTGTTCTACATAAACATGTGTTCTTGCAATGAGTAGTTGATTAAAAGCACAGGTGATGTGAATGTACCATGATATTAAATTACATGTTATTGGTATGGTATTTTGTTATGCATATTTGTTCTTGCTAGGCAAACATTAATGTAGTTCAGTTAGAATTATACATGTAGTCCCAATAAACAAAATACTCCGCACATTTAAACGTAAAAAGTATTTCTTCTGAAAACTGTCGTTTATAAAGAAACACTTTGTTTAATGTCTATATTCAGAATATCTTGATTCAAATGGAATGCAAACTGAACGTTGCATAAAGTACTGTCAAAACTTGAGCACAACAACCAGCTATCCCAATGCAGAATATATGTCATATAAATGTTATGAAAATGATGGTTTTTTTTTCAATTTTTATGCATTTTTTGCTTGCATTGTGGTTAATAAGATGTCCATAACAAACAATTTCAAAACTCTTAGTTTCAAATCAACTAATATACAGGACTGAGGTTTAAAATTGTAGGGCACACTTATTACGTCACTCCATGTAACACACCCTAGCAGTCCTCCTCAGACGATTCATGGTCAAAATTGATAGTATTTCCATAATACAGCCTGTCTACTACTTGCTTGATCCTGTACTTAAGATCAACAGAGTTAATTTTTCTGACTGATGAACATAGGACATTTGGTATGCCTTGACACACTCTTCCTATTGTTTTAGAAAACGGTCGCAAGTCCCTCAAAGAATTGGCAATCACTTCCTTATCTTTTATTCTGGCTGGCGTTTGATGCCTACTAGAAACTTTCCTTACTGATGTGGAAATCTCTATTTTCTCGACAATGTCGGACACAGTGTCTGCGGCTCTGCAACTTCTTTGAATTGCTTTTTCCGCCTTATTTGCACCCAAAGCCCTGATTAAATCCTTTTGGTTTCTTACAGAGTTTTCTTGTACAAGATCACTTTCAATATTTCCTGCAGCTCCACCTCTCAGTATACACAGTATCATCTGTGTCATTGGACACCACACCATCAGTCTCATGTACATAGTCTAGATAGCCAAAGTGGTCAAGGAACTGTCGCAATGAATTTAACAGTGATTCATAGTTTTCGGATTTTGACTTCACCAGCTGAATAACATTTCGGGTGCAACTGGAATCAGGGCTCTCCATGCCAAAGAACTCCATCAGCTGCACCTTCACCATCTGTTTACCTGCCAGCGACAGGAAATCGTGATGCGCTTTAAAGGCGCCATTAACCTTTCCATTTACATCGCTCCTTTGCAACTTGCCCTTGTAATGGTATAGGGTTCCAGTTTGTCTCAGAGTTTTGGAACTGAACAGCTCTTTAAAGCATTTCTAAAAAAACATGACAATGTAATATATTTTATACTTGTATTACTATTCGAAAATTGTATGAAAGTTTCTGTTATAAACTAGCAGTTTAAAAACAAACTATCCTCCACAAAGAGTATGGCCCACTTGTGTAAGTGTTGGATATCTTAGACATTAGTAAAATCCATAAATTTGATAAAAGTTTTTTTTTATTTTGGACTTGTGAATAAAAACAATCAAACAATAAAATTAAGAAAAAAGGGTGCACAACTTTGGCAATATTTAAAGAGTTTACTTCCCTTATGAAATGTGTTCTTGTATTTTCAAACATGCACACCAACTATTTCAGAAAGGTTTATTAATTTAAAATATAACATAAACAAATGGCTATGATAGCTCTATATCACTCACCCAACAGGTGAGTACAGGCTAAAAAATCAACAGTGTTTTTTTTAGAATATGTTTCAGTTTTCACTTAAAGATGCCTTAGCAATCACAGTTATGCATGGAATGCAACTCTTAAAACAATTTTGAAAGATCTTTATTTGAGGAAGTTGACTCAATCAACATTCCTTCGAAGGTAAAGCACTGTTTGGCTAGCAGTTTAGGCGCTAATGTTGACATGAAAATGTAGACGCATGGTGATCAATGACCTACAAAACTTGGTCAAAAGCTCACCATGAGCACTTTGTACTCTGGTAAGCTAAACAATTTTACAGGAACAAGGTCGATAAGTACCTCCAAGAAGTCCTGCTTGATGTGCCAGAGCTCTATTTTGAAAGGGTGGAGATCTTCAAACCACTTTTCTGGTTAGGTAGCTAAGGAACGAAGGTGTTTCGCTTCCTCTAGACGCTCACGAGTTAATTGATCACCACCAACAGGGACTTTATAGGACCGAAGAAGGTCAGTGGATCCTGTTTAAAGGAAAGTTTGTGATGCTTGACCCTGAAGTTAATTTTTCTCTACATGCAAATAATTTTTTATTTATCATTAAAATGTTAATTGAAATTTAGTTTGTAGCATTTCAACTGCTACTTACTGATGTAAACCTGATTAACGCACACAAATGAATATAATAAATTATAAAATAATGTGCTGAATATATTAATTTGCTGTCATTTACTAGTATACTGACGTTGGCAGTAAATAAGATTCTATCAAAGTGGGTACATTGTATAATACCTGTATCCTAACTGTCTGTAAAACCCTCAGTAACTGGAAGGTCAAACAGACACAATAACAAACTTGAACAATAACATCAAACTGTAAGATTTATGTGCACAGATGTATTTGATGTGGCAAGATCTATCATTGTACATAACTTTGATTTATGGGAATGCTATATGCATCAGTTGCATGAAATTTATACATTTAAAATAAATTGCCTTTCACTTCACTATATACTGCAGATGACTTAAAAAAACAACTTGGCTCAAGCAAGGCAAAAGAAGGTTACATCATGCCACAAAAACACAACTACTTGCATTATAGTAATAACAACAAGAAAATAATAACAAATAGCAACATGCATGCTGAGAACAAACAATATATTGAATAAATAGAAAAAACGAAAGTCAAAAATAATCTAAATAAATTTATTTTGCATGTTCAGTAATGCTTAAAGATTTCTTGGAAAAAATAAGTTTGTTTCATTATCAGCATCTTACATTTGCATAGGACAGGGAAAATTGGAATAGCAAAAATGAACAGCAGCTTTTTATTCAATATTCATTTTCTTGATGATCAAGTAGATGGAAGATACTAGCCTAGGTAAATTTCAACTGTACTTCAAAACGATTTTTATTTGACAATACTTCACTGTATTAACTGTTTAATGTACTATGTCTTCTGAACAAGTATTAAACAAATAAATAGATTGACAAACTTACATATTGGCTATCGGTAAATGACTAGCAATGCATGGTGTACATACACAAACCCATTCTAATCTATATAGACTCCAATGGTACTTGTGCGTCTAGAAAGTTCTTATAATAGCCCTGTTTACTTTTCAGCATTTGGAAATTATTATCTTTATGCATTATATTATTTAGAATCTATTGACAACAAAAGTACATTTTGCACAAGCACATTTGGTTTATGTATTATATTATTTAGAATCTATTGACAACAAAAGTACATTTTGCACGAGCACATTTGGTTTATGTATTATATTATTTAGAATCTATTGACAACAAAAGTACATTTTGCACAAGCACATTTGGTAAACACCAGGAATTATGTTCAGTCTGAGTGTATTGATTAGAATGGGCAGATATGAATGCAGAACAAAAATTCCAAATTCATAACAGAAAGCAAACATATTTACATGCCACATAACATATACATACCAAATGCCTTCATGTAAACATCACCAAGGACCTGTTGATACTGGTCCAATATATCTATACAATCCTCATGCTTGGCCTCATTCTATCAGATTTTTGCCTCATCTCAGTTTGGTAAGGATGATAGATGTGGGCTGGGAGCACTTTTTGAAGCCAGGAGAAGTCTTTAAACTCCGCCAGTATTCTTCCTCGAGTAAAACAACATAATAAACAATAAATTCAGTAGTCACAACTATTTTCTATACATAACAATTCTTGCTATTTTGTATTACTTGTTTATCTAGCATTCTTCAGTGTACTACTTTAATGATTATACAGTAATAACAACAGATTTAAGGAAAAACATGCTTAAGCAGCTTAACAGAAGGAAATTGTACATGTTATGATATCCGGGGTTTCCGTTAACTTTTGAAATCTGGAAGTCTCTGTATATTTGGGAAGTTTTGAGACTTCCTTGGATGCAATTTTGAAAGTTTTTATGAACAAAACTGGGAGTAAATTACTCCCAAACTTCCTTTAACAAAAGCCCAGTCTACTCAATATAAAGACTATATGTTTTAAGAGTATTTTATTAAATTATAGTGCCTGTACAAGAATTTTTTAGCTGATAGATAGATTCATGCTCAACCATAGACAATAAATAAACAAGGGACAAAATTGTCACAAAACCAGGTTTTCATTGTGAAAAAAAAATCTGAAAAAGGGAGAAAACTCAAACTGAACTTTTGAAATGAACAAATAAAATTAACCCCCTTTGTAAGTTTGTTTTTAAAAAAAATTATTTTTTTAGTCGTGGAGACCTTGACATTGGAGATATTGACGTGATTCTTTCGTGCGACACACCGTCCCATGATGGTGAACAAATGTGCCAAATGATTTTAAAATCTCACAATGAATGACATAGTTATGGCTAGGACAAGCTCATTTATGGCCATTTTTGACCTTTGAACTCAAAGTGTGACCTTGACCTTAGAGATATCGACGTAATTTTTTCGCGCGACACACCGTCCAATGATATTGACGTGATTCTTTCGTGCGACACACCGCCCAATGATGGTGAACAAATGCGCCAAATGATTTTAAAATCTGACAATGAACGACATAGTTATGGCCCGGACAATCTTGTTCCGCCCGCCCGCCAGCCAGCCAGCCCGCCCGCATTCGCCAATCTAATAACCAGTTTTTTCCTTCGGAAAACCTGGTTAAAAAACACTCCACACGTCAAACAATACCAGCACTCAAATAATTTGAATTTTACCTAACAATACACAGTAGGTGTTTGTCAAAGTGTCTCTGTGGTGACCATTGGGAAAGAACTTCTCTGGAGAAAGTGTTCCAAGTGATGGCATGGTGAAACTAGTGCTGAATGATCCTACTTGTGCAATCTGAAATACAAATAGACGTACACATGTTTTTGATTAATAACATTTTTGAACACCTTTTAATTGAGTGTTTTTTTCTGTATAAATTTAATTTGCTGTATTTGGCATTTTGATTAAGTAAATCAGAATCATGATATTTTTTTTAGAAAGAATAACTGTTGTATACATTCATTCATTTTAACTAATGAACAATGTTCACCTGTACACATGTTTAATAGAGTGGAAAGCTTCTGATACCATCAATGTGAACAAAAATGCATTTCTACTATTTACTCAGTATATTGTTAACAGATCATAACATCAACAGTTTAGTGATGCTATTGTTAACATCACTAATCAAGCTTGACAAGAAGGGGTGTAATTTTAACCATTAGCTCAAACATTACCTACCCTACTGAAGATGATATTTGAGGCAAACATGTGGATGTCCTTGTTGTGTCTGTCCAGTGAATGATGTTCTGTTGAAATATTAACAGTAAGAGAAACTAATTAGAAGAAGCCACTTTATGACTTAAAGTGTTCATTTTATCATTTTATTTTCATCTTAAAACCTAAGAATGCTAATGGATTTATGCAGCAGATATTAATGATTTTGAATAGTATACAAAATCAAATGCTTTCAATAACAGGACAGATAATAACAATAATGGATAAATCCTCATTTTTGGGTCAGGTTCCAAATGGCAAAACAAATCCATAGGCATATTATGTAATTACATTTTAAGATTGTTGTGAAAAGATATAAAAAAAGTCCTGTTAATATTTTTGTGGTCAGAATTTGCATAAATGCATAATTTGAACCACGCTGTTAAAATACTTTAACGACAAGTTTAGTTTAATTCCCAACCTCAATGATCATATTCCTACAGTTGTTAAAACCAAACTAGGGCCATCTTTTCCTTTATTTTTTTGCTATGATGAGGCCCCATATATAATATCCCCCATTTTTTATTCCTTTAAATAAGTTTTCTGTCTTCAGCTTGTTTAACCCCAACATAAATCCCTGTCTTTAGAAAATGTGCTTGGGCAAACTCTAGAGCTTACCGAATCAACCAAGTGCCCTTTGATGGATACAACTGTAGTGAGTCTGTGCCACGCTGGCAACTTCTCATTCCTGGCATTCATGACGATGGCATAGACAGCAACAGTTGGGGCAATCTTATTGGCCGATGGGTTTTTCCCAGCGCCAACGCCATGACTCATGAGCCCATAATGAGCTACCACAATTGAAAAGGCTGAATTTTGGCGTGGAATTTAAATGGCTATTCTTTATTTGTTTATTCTTAATTTGATCTATTGCAGATTTCCATATATAATCAAGAAAATATCTACATTATGACTTTGCTTTTTTGTTTTGTAAACAATTTTATGTGAAATGTTATAATATTTTATGACTTTTGACTCACAAGGTTAACAATAACAAGATATGATTATGACAAAGTGAAATTCTCCGACAGCATTATAATCCTCACAAACTATGACTTCCACCAGGATTTGAACCTGGATCTTTCACATTTACAGTGAGCATGCTACCAGTTGCACCATGGAAGTTGGGGTTTGGTTTTGGACTATTAGAATATATCCAAATTTCATGTTGGAATATTGTTACCTATCTGAGAATCAGCTCTGAAAAGTTTCATCAAACAAAAACAGAGGTATGAAAGTGGAAAATATATAACATGTCTGACCCCTAAAACTTGAACCAACTAATTCCTTATATATGTGACATTTACAGTTAACAATTTACATTCCTACCGCCGTGAAGTTACTCATTGGCTTATCATAGCTAAGGGAAATTGTCTCGCCTATTGATGCTTATGGGTGACCAAAATTACTCTCATGAAAGTTTTAATATCGCACTAACACTCATGATGGAATCAATATACAGAGATTTCATGATCTATGGCAATTATCACAACACTATTGGATAAATAAAAACATCTCTTTCGACACGAACTGTTTGGGTACCACAATATACATTAGAAATAATCGACGGGTAACCGTTGGTTATTGCGGTAATAACCAACGGTATGGAGCTCCGATGCGTAGAAATTAAATCATAAGGGCGTAGCCCTAGTGGTTTGATAACAAGCATCGGAACGACATACCGTTGGTTATTACCGCAATAACCTACCCTTACACGCAGATTATTTCGATTCTAACACGATTTCATTAATAAGTTATCCCCGATTTAACGGTTATAAATGAGAATTATGTTAACAGAATGTCCTCCAATTTTCCGCGAAAACGCGACGTCACCACAACATTCAAAATTAAATGACGTCGTCTTTATTCATAAACAGTGTGCAGACAATCAGACGTCATACTTATATCTGTTGGTATATCGGGCTGATAACCCACGGTAGTTTTCCTTCTTTTTGTATAGAAAACAAGTCACATGCCGTGGCAGAATAATAAACATTGACACACGCGATAATTCGAACACAAATGTCATGTGTTTTTTAGCTAGAGCTCTGAAGTGTCTTGCCAACTTAATAAAAACAGTAGATAAAACATGTAGAAGGCTTTCATGCAACATTTACAATTAGAATCATACCTTTATCTTCAACTCAACCAACAACAGTATCTGAGGAATGGCTACGAAAAGGTCTTGAATAGCGCTCACATCATCCACTGACTGGTGGGGATCTGGAATACGCGAATCACTTTGACTTGCTGGCAAATGACGGGTTGGTGGTAACCACCCTAAAGTCAATACAAACTACCTCAGCACCCTAATAATACATATTCACACAAACAAATAAGGTATGGTTTTTAGTCTTTTCATATGTTATTCAAAGCGTATAATCATCTTTTTTCATGTTGGTATACATGTTTTTCTATATGAGAAAGGAAGAGTGTAAAATATCTATAAAATAAATCTTATCTAATCCATAAGTAATCTGACAATTACTTTGCTGAATACTGGGAAGTGCTGTCTGTCCACTGGTAGTTTGCTTGGCTTTTTGGGCTGGCGATGGCTTCCAAATAGGCAAACTGGCACCCGATAACAAGGCTGAAACAGTTTATTTTTCCATTGTTTATCTCTGAATACTTAGTCAACAAAATGACCAATTAATATATTTAAACTTAACAATTTAATGAATATGGATGCCATACAACACATTTGTGTGACTGTCAGAAAAAATGACAAGACATGTGCATACAATAGCAAATTTTCCAAATTGGTTTTAAAATGCCTTTTACACCATTTGAAATATGATTACAGTTAAATTGCAGGAACAGTTAAATAATTCATGATTAGAGGGTTGCAAATTGGTATAGGGCTAAGGAAGTTTGTCTTGCCCAAAAACACTACTCTATGACCGGCTAAGTTGCAAATAAAACCCTGGTCTCTCAAATAAAAGTCTAATGCCCATACCATTTGGCCAGACGGAGTCATGTGTAAACAGAGATAAAATTTACCATTTTGGGTAATAATGATAACTCATATAATCGTTACAAGCAAGTAACTGTTTCCATTAATAAATGAATATACAGGCCTTCTTTTGACCCGAGCTCCCGGGTTTTGACGCTTGAAAATTAAAGAAGACCCTTGTTTGACTCGTGAGAAAATTACGTCATGCGTCACATTTGACCCAGGGGAATATACCAACTTGTGTCAACGAGTTAAGTTGTTAAGACTAAGCGATAATTGGCTTGGGATGGAGTATCTCTTTTGGTAGACGCTAACCCTTATTGCCTGTTTCCAATCATTGAAGCACAAGTCTGCCCAGTAGGCGGAGATTGGCCTATTGAGAAATCTAGTAATGACCAATTAAATCACTGCTGGTTCCATAACGCGTGTATCAACGTTCCATTATTTATCATAGCATTTTTTATCAGAGGTTTGCGAAAAAGACATGTATTTAACCCACCAAAACAGAATCGACTCACCTGCGTCAGTTTTAATAATATCCAATACAGTATATAATAACACCCATATCAGTGCCTTCCCCAGGCCATTTAAGCGCCCCTTGCCGGGGCGCTTGAATTTCGAAATCAGAGTCCCCGGGGCGCTTGAAATTTTCCGATCAGTGTATTTTTCAGTAAAAGAAAGTGGAGATTGTCCAAAAAAATCAAGGTTTCCCTATCAGTGTATCAATATTCCCTGTTTTAAAAGAGCACTCGGTACCTACTTTCACAAGTAATCGCTATAAACACCACATGGGGTAATGGATAATCCACTGATAAGAGAATAGCATGACGCGCGTATCGATTATTCTAACATTAAACGGTCATTTAAATGCTGACAAGGATGTATCTGGTAACTTTCCAGTCGTCAAACTGTGAAGTTCATCGTCCAATCGGTTACGCGAATGCTTATGGGGGCGGGGTTAACTATCGACCATTATTTTTTATTGACGTCGGGCATGAAATAAGAGTTTATTGCAGCTTGATTAGCAAATAGTTGTACCATTTGAGTAATATAAAACCGGTAATTAGTACAGTGCACAACATTAAAGACGGTTTCGGGCATCATCATCACACCTTTTTACTGTAAACAAGTGTTACCTATGACTCATAATTAATACGAGAAATTAATTGCAAGTGGTAAACAATTAATTATTATAGCGGTTACAATTATGTGATAACAATTTATTTAATTCCAGAACATGTATATTTCAACATGTCCATTTATAGAACTGATTCACCTCGTTTTTTTTACATTTATTCGACACGTAATGCGCTTTAACAAATTTTCGTTGAATTAATTACGCACACTTGTAAATGTTTCGTCCGATAATCGATAGTTAGAAGACTGATGATGGCAACCGGCCGTGATCCTCGTGGACAACGTGAATTTCATGCATAATTCCGTCAAAACATTTGCTCGACTCGTAAAGTGTGTAAACAAATTATCGTTGAATTTATTACGCAACGGTTAATATTTGTTGAAATCTCAAATGGGAATAATTAAATTTGTAATCCGAAACCCATTACCGTAAGTCGATGTTAACGCGTTTTTAATCCGAAACACACTTCCGAATGTAAATGTTACCGCAACGTTAAATATTTTTACTTCAAATAAGCAGTGCAAATTTATTTTGTGTCGAATCTTTTTCTCAATTAAAAAGAGCGCGAAAATTATGCAGCATGTACAACGTCGCGTCTATTGCATACAAATGACGTGTATTGAGCGTTTTAACAAGCACACAACAGGTCAGGGGATTGACGCATATTCAGAGGCAATATTTCATCAAATCTATAAATAGTCACTTAAAAAATGGCAAGGTTTGTGTTAAAGAAATAACTGAAAGCTTTTATCGTAAATATTTACCAGAAAGAGATTGATAAAAACGGAATAAACGGGATTATCGGGTAGTAAATAGAAACTTGAAAAATAGTAAGTATACAGTAATAGAGTCGGGTTGAAACGGATGTATTGGGGAATCGTTCGAGTCGGGATTTTACTATTTGTGCGGAAAAGTTTTAAAACAATTAAACAATAAAAAAAAATATTTTTAAATGACTGGGGGATTTTTTTGAAGTCATAGTGCACCAAATGACGTCTTTTGACGCTGTTTTTCTTTGAGTTATAACGCACCACAGAACGTGAATTGACACGTTAAATTAAAAAAAAAAATCAACGTCGGGAGGGGACACCCCTCCCGAACCCACCCCCCGGGCGCCTGAACAAATTCCTGGGGAAGGCACTGCATATCCACAATACACTGTAAATCAAATTTTGAGAAATACTTTCACAATATGTCAGAATGTATATCAAAGCTAAATACCCCCAACCCTATTTTACATCATGTTTGCTCCGTTCAAAGACGCGTGAAAGTTATGCTGGCAGCTGGCATATGTACTGTCTACAATGTCACTTTACACGCTAAATGCAGAGTTGCTAAAAATAACCATATAACCAGTATAACTGACCTTGTGGCAAAGTGACAAATTTGCATGCTGCATGTGCTAATTGAATGATAACAACATAGGCGTTATAATTGATCATTTGAGACGGCATAGAAAAATGGCGTGTCTGTTGCACGTCTTCGGTGAAGATGGCGCATGAAAGAATTAAAGGATGTCGGAATTTTTTATGGGATTAAATGCGGAGACATCGCAATCGGTTATATCTCATTGATTTGCTTAAAGTACAAAGATCATTGACTCCTGTGTTATTATTATGACTCATACAATTTTGATTATGAATTTTTGAAAATATGGTCCCAAGAGTCATTGACGCTTGAGATTTGATGACTATGAATAGCCCTGAATATAGTTATAAAGGTTTATGAAGATAGGAGTGAAAACAGATGTCTAAATATATGCTACTCACGACCTTTGACTGACAGTTATCATGAACTGATTCGATTTGAAAGATATTAAACTAACAGGATTTTTGTGAACACCTCCAAATATGTTCTATGAAAGTTAACCAACGAATTACTTCCGTTCGGAACAAACCAATACATCACAAACTGCAACCTTAATGTACAGGTTACGATATACTAAGTTTCTTAGCATAGTTACATTTCATGATAGACTCAACTATTTAATTTATCCCATCCTGATCTATAATTCTGATCTCATAGCCTAATTGCATGGAAAGGTAGTTCTCACGTTTCAATTTAATCAAAATAAAATACCTTTCCGTTGAGCCAAGATTGTTGGGACAAACAGTTCCCGGATAACTTTGGCGCGTGCTTAGAGTCCACCTCACTGATACTTTTTTGTTTATTAAATAAGATTGTCAATATTATATATAATTTAAGTTATGAACCCTTGACCTACCTTTACTCATTTCCTTTAGTGCAACTAGTTCTCTGCTGTCTTTAAATAACTCCACATACCTTTTAAAGACCATTTTCTTGACACATCTGTCGTCAAAAGGATCGGATTCTCTTGGATTGGATCCATCTCTCTCCATTCCTGCTACCAGGTATCCAGCGTACACAGCCAGGAGAATTCTCCAAACCTTATTTGAATGACATCTCCCTATAAAAGACATGCACAAATAAAGAAATAAATATTGGCTATGACAAGTGAAGATTATTGTTAATGTGGGTATGTTTTATCATTCTTAATAGGACACAAGTCCTCATTGATAAAAAGACACTGTGCAAGTTTGATAATAATCCGATCACAACTGTGATTTGTAAGTTTTATAATATAGACATGTTTTACATAACATGATTTGGACAAACTATACACAGATTCACCTAAATACTTCTCCTGGCAAATGTTGTTGACTGGTTGGTTTAAAGAAGTTTTTAAAGAAAGGGTTAATTTCAAAGAAACCAAGAAGATGTCTTGAATTTGTTATGTCGCCCCCAGCATTCTGGACTACAGACCTCTTCGAAACGAAGGCTCACAAGATGTCATAATCTATAATACAATATCTTTTGTTAACGAATGTCTTTGACTGTGGATACTATAAATTATAGTAACCCGGTGATCCCCCCGGTATTATTGCAGGTAAGACTCTCTCGCTGCCAGTATCAATCCACTCTTGGTAACTTAATGTTGAAAAATTATGGAAAACATAATTTGAAGAACAAATGAACTTACTATACTAAAAATCCATCTCGAAACGAAATTTCTCAATAAAATTCTTCCCATGTTCGTTTTTGTGTACATGTATGATTTCAGGTGCGTGGGTTACACAGTGTTAATATTGTTAAAAAGATTGGGGTTTCAAACCTGTGTTCTTCTCTTCGACTCTTGTCAAACAATATTTGAATTTTTATAGTTTCATTTATCTGTTATGAAACAAAAGTCAATGCTTGAAAAAAATGCTATATTCATTTATTTTTCGTGAATTATATTCCAATTCATGTTTCCTTTGATTGCGTTTCACATATTTGTTGATTTGTGTTTTATTTAAAACAGACGCGAAGCTAGTCAACTCTTACCTATGTCAACTCGTACCTTCGGTCAACTCGTACCCGAGTTGGTCAACTCGTACCCGATTTTTGGTCAACTCCTAACCCCACTAGTCAACTCGTACCCGAATTGGTCAACACGTACCCTCCTATTTTTTTATATATATCAAAGACGTGAAATATGTTTTTGTATATGTTTTTGATATGAATATAAAGGTTATAATTTTTTTTTTCAAAAGTAGACAAGTTCATTATTTTTCACACGTGTATAATTATAAACGACGTGTTTGTCGGCGTTTTGTTTGATTAAATGTTGACTAATAACACCTTTATGACAACAGCTATGACCGTCGGCGATTTGTTAAACAATTTGTTTGTCGTGCATCTAAAATGACACGCGCGGTAGTTGTCGGCATTTTCGTTGATGAAATATTTTATTGTAAACACCGCATACTGACTTAACCAATTAAAGGTATGATCCACTTTGAAGTTAAAGGAGTATGGTTTTCTCACTTTTATATGAGTAAATCCCCAAATTACTATAGAAAGGCTTTGCAGATTGGCTTTAATCATTAATCATTAATATCTTGAAACTAAATACAGACTCGGTGTTTCGTGTCTTGGACTTAATTTCATTTATTGTTTATTGTTGATTATAATTTAAAAAATGTTTTGTTTAATTAATCTGCATCACCATGGATGAGGGAGATAGTTACTGTGTTTGTGTTGTTTGTGGACATATTGTTTCCGATGAGTGTAAGGCAATTATGTGCGAAGAATGTGATAGATGGCAACACAGACACTGTAAATCCTGTAAGTACTCCCTTTATACTTTTTTTTATAAGTTTCATTCGAGAAACGGACTTCTATAGAAGCGAAAACTGGGGGAAAAACCCTATTTTTTGTTATAACTGAGATGTTATTTACATCCTATAATATATAGCGTCAGTACATACGTATATAATTGTGGGATTGTTTTGTGTATTTGATTTAGTTATATAATATTAATTAATATCAAGTGGTTATATTCTATGTTCAATAAACTAGTATAACGAAATGCATAATAATCAAGGTCTTTAAATGTATACATAATATATATATATGTCTGCAGGATGCCTTATTTCGTCGTTGTATTTGTACATAGGGATGTATCAAGGAATTGTAACGGCTATAAATATAAACTTTTAATTAAAAAAAATGGCATTGTCATAATAGAATTTGGCATTAACCTTATTTTTTGCAACAATACAAAAAATGAAACAAAGAAATTTGTATCAGAACGATTTGTATACTTTTTAGGTGTAACACTTGCTCAGTACAACATAATGATGAAAGGCGTAATCGAACTCTCGTTTGTTTGTGTGCCATGTAGAGAATGGCCATTGGTTGAGGTAATGGAAGTGTATATCCGTGACGACAGTATCTCGGAATCGGAGTCCGACAATGAGTCTGTGCCCGAGTCCGATCATGAGTCCGTGCCTGAGCCTGGCCAAGAGACCGAGTCTGAGTCCGACCAAGAGTCCGAGCTCGAGTCTGATATGGACACTTCTGTGCAATATAAAAGACGAATCCGTCATTGCGCAACCGGTTTCATTAATTATGTACAAGATGGAACAATATTATAATATTTTACTGCTTCTTTGATGTTATGACAAAAGTTTGTTTCTTATTTTCAGGGTGGCACCGACGCCTCAACCACAAGGCCAACGACAGCTGCCCACCGTTCTATCTTCTGGCGAAGCATTTGCACGACGAGTCCGTCACCGCTGTCAGAAACGCGGAGCTCGTTTCGGATATGAAACTCCGTCGATTCCAGGGAGCAAGATATGCGACTCTTCAGGGGAAAACTTTCGCCCTGTGGAAGAACTACAGAGAGGGCAACCTCACCTCCACATGTCTGCTGAAGGCATTCAGCTGCCTGTACAAGCCATCTGTGAGTGTCACAGACGCCGACCAGTATTCAGTGATTTTTTTTGCACAAATTTACAGCCGAATTTCGGCTGCTTGCCAATCGCAAAAATACACGTTTTTTCCCAAATTCTGATCAAAATTTCCCATTTTTTTTTTAGAAAGAAGTGTCATATAACTTAATTATTATTTCTTAAATCTAGGTCTCAACTTTATTTTTTAAACATCTTACAAAATATATAACTTGAATTTAGTCATTTTTGTCCATAAATCATTCCCAAACTTGCCACTTTTATTGATTAAAAATAAAACAATTTGACAAGACTCCTTTTCTAGAAAACTCCCTGAACATGCACTTAAAAACAATATCACTTCTGTTACTTATAATCCTATTTATAATGCTTCATTTTCCCCAATTTCATGGTTTATCGCGCTATTTTTCCCAATTTCACGGTTTATCGCGCTAATTTTCCCAATTCAAAAGGCACAGGCTGTAACAAATTAAAGCAAAAAAAATCACTGGTATTTGAACAATGTGTTGATCTGTGTGAATAAGTTTGTGGTCTTTGAAAACAAGTGTTGGTTCTGTTTCTGTTTTAAATGTGGAATTTTGTTGCTGTACATAATCTATGTCGGTAGTTTAATAAAAGTTCTTGTGTTTAATACTTTTATGTAGTTTTTGTATAAGATGGTTTGTTTGTTACCCTGTGTAAAAATATAATGTTTAATTTGTGTTAAATGTGAATGTAGTATATGTTATTTGTGTGGTTTATAAATACCAAAATAAAAACACAACAGACAATTACTTGCATTCTTTTTAATGTAATGTTCAAATTATTCGAACATTATGACCGTTGTTTCAAATTTACATGGAAATCTAAATATTTTATTGAAGAATGCTAAAACATCTAAATACTCATTAAATCCGTTTGTTTTACACAATAGTCCTTATCTTTTTTAATTGATTGGTTAGTTGTTAGTTGATTCAAAGGTGTTAATCATTTTTACAAAGGTGCAGATTAAATCGATTTAGATATTAACAAGAAATGTGTTAATCAATATTTAACAAAGGTGAAGATTAGGTAAATTACGAATTACGATATTAACGACCCGTGTCACGTAGGTGTTAATAAGTATTTAAGGTGTTGATTAATTGATTGAATCATGGACTCAATTTGCAGACGAACCATAATTTGAGGCATATATATCAACAACAACAACAACAACATTTATAAACTAATACACAAGTGTAACGACATGGATGATAATTATTTTGCAATTTGGTAATATTTATAAAAATCATGCAATGGAAGAAATTAACAAATATTTTACTGATTCATACCGTAAGATTTTTTCTTTTAACATCGATAATGATAGTTGTTAATAAATATATATTTTGAAAGATAAATGATTTCTATATATTTCTTAGATAATATAATCTTTGTATATTGGACATATTAATAAGAATAATATATATATATATATATATATATATATATAGATATATATATATATAGATATATATATATATATATATATATAGATATATATATATATATATATATATATATATATATATATATATATATATATATCTATATATATATATATATATATATATATATATATATATAATACTAAGGCATTCTATACATAGATGGTGACGTCACTACGTTATTGTCACTATATTGTATCTATGCTTAGACGCATCACATTCCCCTGGTTTGGGGAATTATGCTTTCGCCAAAGTAGTTCTGCGTAGGAATGAAAATGTTAATATTGAAAGAAAACTCGTTTTTATTGTGTGTTTTAAACGGAATGTTGTTTAAAGAAATGTTATTAAATTATGTTTAAATGTGATTTTGAATCTCTATTAAGCCTGATAGCGATTATAAGAAGCATGATTACCAGACCTTCTTTCGCTTACAGGTTACAATACACTAAATACTTTTGGTGTTCAATGCTATACCCTCTAAAAACAAAATCTTCATTTATTTGAAGACACAATTCTCTGTACGGGCACTTGCCATGACTTTGAATATTTTTTGAATATTTCTGTGTTCATGTGGTAGGGAAAACATTGTTGTATACTACAAATTCCCTGTTTTGCTTTTAGGTTGGAGACTACATAAGACTTTGACAGTTGGCGGGAAACCATCATCAACTGGAGAGATGCCGGTAAAAAGATGGCCATAAAACAGTGACCGCTGATTCGCATTGAGTTTCTTACATATTGGATGACCTATGTTTTTTATTGTTTAAATCATTGCGGTTTGGAATGCTCTTTAAGAAAAGGTATGGTTATGGGGGTGTCTACGCGCAAAAGTTTGACTTTATTTTTTGTTAAAGTTATTGCTTTTACATTGAATTTGTGCAGGAAATCTTTTGGTATGTTGTGACCTTACACTTTTCATTCGTAAAAGAAGTGCTACCCACAATTCCTTTCGCGATAGTACACAGGTCAGAAAGACCGGTGTGTACACAATGATACTAAGGTAATTACTTTAATTAGTCATATCGTTCCCTGGTAAAAAAAACATACAAGTTATGTTAGTCTATGCCAAAATATAACTTTAATTGGTCAACTCGTACCTGCAATAAACATAAAAAAACATCTAATGCATGTAAACACCCATCGCAATTTGTTTCCATAAAGAACAAATATTAAAAAGGTACGAGTTGACCAATCTGAAAAATTACTTAAGTACGAGTTGACCAAGTCGGGTACGAGTTGGCTAGGGTACGAGTTGACTTAGGTACGAGTTGACTGGAAACCGTTGGAATAATCTCCCCTTCTGATCGCCCACGAGCTTTCAAACGGTTGAGATCCGGTATTGTATACGTTTGTCACATTGTTTTGAGATCAAGAAGTCATTTCGGCGCTTATATATTTCAGTTTTGTTTTTGAACTTGCAATAGCTATATTTTAATTGTGATTTGGTGTATTTCGACGTTGTAAAGTTTATAATTCAAAGTGGCATTCATTTTCGCGACCTAGTCCTAGTAACTCGGTGTGAGTGAACGAAGGATTTGTGTTGACTTTTCACTTTAAGTTCAACTGTGTGTTTTATTACCCATTTTGTAATCTATTAAAAACACGTGCTTCGCGTATTTGGACACTTACAGTGTGTTTTACACTAGTGCAATAATTGACGCTTTTGATGTGTTTATAGTGACTGTGTGATATTTGCATTGATTGAACACTTACACTACGCGACCCGTGATTTTTGCCTAACTTGCGAAGTCAAGGCGGGCATTTTGCTTTTTGGGTGGAAAATCACCGCGACGTCGCGCGAGAACAAGATAATCTTCGCGCTAAATCCCCTCAACCAGGGATTTCAATAGATTTTAAAAACCAGGAGTCAATGACCCTTGGACTGAAATTTTGAAGAGTCAAATTGAAAAATATTGGGGTCAATTTTGAAGGGCGTTTATTGTGTTTTTGTCTGTATTATTCAATTGTTTAGATAAAATATGCTCTATGAGTAACACAATATCTTAAAAAGTTTTACTGCTTTATTAAATAACAATACCATGCCATGATACATAACACAAAATATTTTAATGAATTGGCACATTAAAATATACTTCCTTATTAATATTATAACACATTTAAGACTTTTAACACATTTAAGTAATTTAAATATATGTACCCGTAGCACGTTTTCATCACATATTTATCGTCATTATATTATCATCATCATCCCTATGATAGCTTTTCATACAAAACACAATTTAAAATTTTAAATGCATGGAACATCTAGTATATCTATTACTGTTTATCCGAATACTATACATCTCCGAAATATGTACACTTAAGAATTTCTTACTCGTAGTAGTTATACTTTAATAATCCAAATTTTTCTTGTTGTTATCTGGTTTAACAAACCTTATCAAATGTTTGTTAAATCCATTTAATGCTTTCTCCATTATTGAATCACAATAACTTGCAATTTGAATCGCCAGCTTTGAATTGAACGCAGGTTAAATGTTTCGTCGGCCATTTACAATGTCGAAGGTCATGACGTAGCAATTTAATTCTACTCGGATAATTTACATCTAATCGAGGAAATGTGTTTTCTCAATTTTTATATGTAGCATTATGACTTGTTAGTATAAAAAATTAACTGAGATTCCAGTTTATATAAGACGGGTGTTACTCGTAATTATCGGTGGAATAACAAATGACAAAACTCGCTGGACTAGTGGATCTACGTAATTTTTAGACCTTAGATCAATTTTGTTTTTTCTTTAATTACTTTTGCCGACTTTCTTTAATCGTGCCGTCTGCAAAAAAACAACTGCAATTATCGGATGGTCAATCAATCATCACGTAATCACTGCTGCTAATTACCCAGTTAGTGCGAACGCACTATTTAGACGGTGACACGTGTATTGGAAGAGATGAGATAAGATAAACAACACCCGGGGTATTCCCTCTATTATAATTTATAGACAGAGTTTCGAATACTGAAACATTACTTTCAATACGGAGCACAGCGGGATTTATTACCATGGAACTTTAGATGTTAACTGACTGACGCTCGGGTCAAATTTTCGATGCGTCAAAATGACGCACGGCAGAAAAAAGGGTTGCGTCAAAAACGAGTCATTTTTAATTTGCTCGTGTCAAAACGCAGGATTCTGCGTCTATTGAAATCCCTGCCTCATGTTGTGGTGATTCGCTGCGATTCGCCGCAATTCGCCGTGATCGCAGTGACAACGATGACTCGCCAATATAGAAACCGAATCGTATCGATAACTTTATACATGTACATAACGCTTCTTATGTTCACAATTATCCGATAATCCAACATCAAAAAAATAATCTTGAACATTTATATCGGTTAATATGTTTGAGAATTTCATTAAAACAACCATATGGCTACGCCATTTTTCAGAAGTGTAAAGAGTACAGCGCACAATGTGGGACACAGCTTTCATTGGACAAGCGTATTTATATTTAGATTGATACAATACAATCTTACAAAAAAACGTTTTATTGCGTCATACGCCTTCATGTAAAAAAAGTTTTCCTCCTGGAAATGGTGCTATTAATGCATAATATTATCAAAACATTTTTTTGACACGTAAAGCGTTGTAACAAATTAATATACAATTCAAAACAAATATACCATAAGTATAAATGTTCCGTTAAATTCCCAAATGAGATTAAAAATTTATAATCCGAAACACACTTCCGATGTTTTAATGTTAACACGACGTTAACAAATGCTTTCAATATAGTCATCATGTATATTTCCCGACAAATGAGCGCGAAAATTATGCGGCAATGTACAAGGTCAAGGTATACGAGTGTGCAGGTACTGATTTTTTATACAAACTGCGTAGCGCAGAGAACATTGAATTCTTTTGATTTCGGTTAAATGTTTCTTTGGTATTTTTAAAACTGTTATATCGCCAACAATTTGATACTTCTTTTAAAGTCAATTCAAATTAAACACGCCGTATCCGTATCGTTACTGATAGAAGTAAAACATAATACCTTGACTTGTATAGTTTTTTTGTTGAGAGACCATCTGAGTAAACGCCGAAAAATATATCCAAACTGTTATTTTTTTGTCAATGCCTTTTGATCCATTACCGCACTTAATTGGCAGCGTCATCCTGTTGTTTCTGTGATTGTCACATCTTTTCACAGTTTGAACACGTACAAAGAGTGCCAATTAGACACTTGAACAAACACTATCACCCGCTGGACAGTACACATTAAATAATCAAATGTTGAGGGTTTTTTTGTTTTTGGCGTGAAAACCCAGAGAAATGCATGTACATTATACGTCATCATAAATTTATTGAACTCTGCGAACGCTAAGTGCTACGTTGATATACTCGTGTTTTTTTTTCAGCAAAACAAACACAATGTTTAACGGCTTTAAAGTGGGTATATACGGTTTTTTATATGTGTTTAATTGTAATATATTGATAAAATATGTTACAATAACACAAAATAGGCAAGAAAAATTATACATTAAAGCCGAATTTCATAAAATGCAGCAAAGACAATTTAGCGCCCCAAGCCGATAGTGACGTACATATTTTCCTACAATAACCGAAGCATTCGTCTTTGTATTATAAACCGTTAAACTACGAGGGGTGTTCCAGAAGTTTGTGGATTTTCGCTATAACTTATTAGTTTAATGGTAAAAGTCAATGAAATTTACATATTATACAAACCAATTATCACGGACTTTATATATAAGCAAAAAATGCATGAATTCCATAAAGCGCGTTTGAAACGCGTTGCCATAAAGACCTCAGTAACGACATGCGGCGCACGCGTGTATTTTATTATAAGTATGAGCGTTACGCGAATTTAAATTTGGTTTAAATGTCGTTGATAAACAGAGTTTACGGCAAATTTCACGTTACAGCGCCTAAGTCCTCCTTACAGCCCGGATCTGGCCCCTACGGACTTCCGCGTCTTCCCGGAAGTTAAATCACAGTTGCGCGGTATTTGCTTTGCAAGTAAACAGGAAATTACAGTTGCAGCAAAGCGAATCGTGTTGTCTTTTGACGCTGACTGGTATAAAGACACCTTTGACAAGTGGATTTACCGACACATAAAGTGCATTCGCGTTGGAGGTGATTATGTGGAAAAGATTTGACAGTTGTTTACTTCATAACGTCATTGACGTTGAACAGAAACGTTACACGTGCGTCGGTGTGCGCATTGTGCACATGTTTAAATCTCTGATATATTTTTATTGTTTTATGTATTTCCATGATATTTGGAGAGTAGATTTGGAAAGAACGAAATAGTCTTAACATGCTATTTGTTTGTCCATTTATGTTACCAAATGAAAGTTATAGCGAAAATCCACGAACTTCTGGAACACCCCTCGTAAGTTTAGATGCACATCGTACATGTATGGTATACATGCTGGCGAATTCGGCTGTACAGCCGCTTTCAATTTCAGAATTAAATATCTGGCTTATTTCGCATTTTTCGACACATGTTCTTCTTAACTTTTATTTTAATTTATATTGAAATATATATATATAATAAGTTTTTTAACACAGTTTATATAATTTCATAAATATTTGACAAAATCGTATATACCCGCTTTAATATATAGGCAATGATGTAATAACAACAAATTATTTACCACGATCTCATAATAACATGTACTTAAAAATAGAACAGTAATGTATTTCCGATTTCCGGCTTATCAAGCATTGTGAATGTATGTACAACGCTCGGAAAGTAACGCAAGTTATCCGCATTGGAGCCTGAAACAGAAAATAAATAAGTATAGCATATTTTAGTCCAAATAATTAGATGTAATCTACCGATTACATTTAACCTTTAAATGAAAGTGTTACTTAAACAATTTCCCGTGTCTTAAGGCGCGAATATTTTGCTAAACACTGTTAACAAAAGGGCTACACGTTATAATTCTTAATGAAATGCAAAAATAAGTATTAACATTATTAATAACGTCAATTAACACACACGGTAAGATCAAAGTTTAAATTGAAAAATTATATCATATTTCTCGTAAATTACCAAATTATTAGTTTCGTCGAAATCAAATACCATGTAGAGAAACAAGGTATTTATAACTGACCAATGACGAAACACTATGCAACTTTCAATTTACACAGTGCTACGCTACATGTATATTGCAACAATATGGAATTTGAACAGTGGTAGTGTATTCGGACCTGGAATATAATTGATTGTAAGTTTTATTAAACATTCTGCTAATGCAATTAGTTAAATAATGTTTACATGTTGTGTTAAATAATTATTGCATGATCATTCTTCTGCGCTGTTATATTAATTTGGAGCCGTTAAAGCTTCCGACATTACTTTATCACGTTCATGTCGGAACGGGAGTATTTTAGCTAATACGCCCATGGCATACAACAACAACAAAAGCTTTAATATTGCGATGTATAATGTAAGTGTATACATATATGTTACATGTACATGTAATGTACAGTGTAACCCTTGATGTCAATCTCTTAAAAAGGTGAACCACGGCGGTTCGCGGTGATTCGCGCTGATTGCGTAACAGCGAGATACATCGCGCGACGGTCGCCGAGACATCACCCAAATTTTCTCGTCGCTCGGAATCACCGCAATTTGTCACGTTGCATTGATTGCGGTGATGCGAGAATCGCGGCAAAAATCACGGGTCGCGTAGTGTACCAGTGGATTGCAATTTTGAGTGACACTTTAATACTAATTATTAAAAAACAGGTGCTTCGCGCATTTGGACACATACAGTGTGTTGCACACTAGTGCAATAATTGACACTTTTGACATGTTCATAGTGATATTTGCACTGAACACTGACCAGTGTATTGCAATTTTGACACTTATTGAGTATTGAAAACTAGTGCCTTTTAAATTGTCTGACCTTTATTTTTATTAAAACTTGATTGATCTGTTTTGTTTATATTCTTTTTATGTAGTTAGACACACATAAGACAAGTTTAGTCGTCCTTATTAGTCTTGTTGCAATAGTATTGTTATCCCCACGCTTTTTGAAAAAAAGGTGGGGATATTGTGGTGATCTCCGCCGTCCGTCCGTCCGTCTGTCCGTCCGTCTGTCCGTCCGTCTGTCCGTCCGTCCTGGCCACTATCTCCTCCTACACTAAAAGCACTAGAACCTTGAAATTTACACACATGGTAGCTATGAGCATATGTGCGACCCTGCACTATTTGGCATTTTGATCTGACCCCTGGGTCAAAAGTTATAGGGGTTGGGGTGGGGCCGCGTCAGAAATTATCACTCATTTTTTTAGGTTATTTTACATTTACTTCTTTATTTCTACACCGATTCACTTCAAATTGATACTGGACCTCACCTATGACAATACGGTCAATCTCAACCATGCATGGCCCCATTCCCAACCCTGGGGCGCCCCGCCCACATAGGCCACACCCACCAAAAATTTCCATTTACTATAATTTTTTCATTTCTACACGGATTCACTTCAAATTGATACTGAACTTTTGTTATGACATTAGGGTCAATCTCAACTATGCATGGCCCCAATCCCAACCCTGGGGCGCCCGCCCACATAGGCCACACCCACCAAAAAATTCCATTTACTATAATTTTTTCATTTCTACACGGATTCACTTCAAATTGATACTGAACTTCTCTTATGACATTAGGGTCAATCTCAACTATGCATGGCCCCATAACCAACCCTGGGGCCCCGCCCACATAGACCACACCCACCCAAAATTGCCTTTACTATAATTTCTTCATTTCTACACCGATTCACTTCAAATTGATATTGAACTTCTCTTATGACAATAGTCAATCTCAACTATGCATGGCCCCATTACCAACCCTGGGGCGCCCCGCCCACATAGACCACACCCACCCAAAATTGCCTTTTACTATAATTTCTTCATTTCTACACCGATTCACTTCAAATTGATACTGAACCTCTCTTATGACAATACGGTCAATCTCAACTATGCATGGCCCCATTACCAACCCTGCGGCGCCCTGCCCACATATGTCACACCCACCCAAAATTGCCTTTTACTATAACTTCTTCATTTCTACACCAATTCACTTCTAATTGATGATGAACTTCTCTTATGACAATACGGTCAATCTCAGCTATGCATGGCCCCATTACCAACCCTGGGGCACACCTAGGTCAAACATTCGGCGTGGGGATACGCGTGGACTCTGCCGCGCCATTTCTAGTTAAGGTAGTATTTGGATTGTTAAGACATGTCTTTTTATAAATAGTAGATTTATTACGCAGGCTCTTTTGAACAGGATGCAGCGTTGTGTCAGGAAGCATTTTCCGTTTATTTTTTCAGGTGCCCAAGACAGGAGAAAAGTGAACCTTATTGATGGGGACCCCAATGTTCATCGGATTAAGGATATTCTTCCTGACGATATAGCTGTCAAATACCTGCCAATCTCTGGTGAGAACATGTAATGAAAATGGTATAGATCAGTAATTACAGTTTCAGGTTTGTTTTTATTAATGGTATCACATGTACATATTTTTCTAAACGTTAAAACGAAATGATTAATGAAATAAACAAAAGGTTACCGTTTAAACGGTATCCATATGTCAGTTATAAAAGCGTCATTGACATCGCATTTCCAAACTGAAAGTAATGATTATTTCCAGAAGTTATATTCAGATCATAACCCATTTGCGCAATGACGTCATATTAAAACCAACTGTTCTTGCCCTTGTCGAATCATGGGGTACACGTTTTCTACTTACATGCTGTACTATTTTATAACAAAGACGAATAAATATTGATCCCACATTTCTTCAATAAGACTACACCTGTGTAAATTTTTTATTGTTTTCTACCTAACAAGATGTACATAAAAACAAGTATCTGTTTATTAAATTAAAAATGAATGCAGATGAATAAATGTCGGGAAAATTTTCTCATGCACGTTGTGCTGACGCGCGTTGAATGTTCAAGACAATTCAGGGCATGATCATGCAACAAATAGCTGGAAAATTTTCCCGAGCTCTTTGTGCCGACGTGTGTCAAATATTCAAGAAGTCTAGGTCGTACATGGTGTTTTATTATGTTTACGCTGTTGTGAATAAGGGCCATCTTGCACACATGATAAAAATGTATACGAGTCTTTTTTTAACAGCTTTTAATAAGTTTTGCAACATTGTAACGTAATGAACTAAAATGGATTATGTTGATATCCACAGTCATTTAAATGTTTACTGTTTTTGTAAACATTTTTTAGAAAACACGAAACGCCACCATTTAAACGTGATACTCATAGTTTCTATAAATGATGTAATTATTTCATTTCTTTATACTTGAACAGTTCAAATTTCAAGTCCTAAGCTTCGTATTGCATCAATATAATGTTAAACTTATTATGCTGATGTGCAATGATTGGGTTTTCTAACTAATTTGCATGGTTATTTTAAGCGTGTGGAATATTTTACAGATTGTAGAGAATTGTATTTGCAAACTTTTCATTTTAATCCTGAGGCAAAGCATGCATTTTCCTTTTGTATTCATCCATTGTATATTTGTGATGCATTTACACATACATTCGCTAACTCTGTTTTCAAAGGTGCCAAATTTTCTTGTGATCGTTTTCGCCATGCATTGTTGAGAGACTTGCGGAAGATGGATGTTCAACAGCTGTATCTTCATCTAGGCTCAAATGACATTCTTACGAATGAAGCGGTGTTTTACCGGTACATAAACAATTATAAAAAAAGCTTTGATATTTAAATTTAATGTAGTTGTTTCCCATAACAATATAAATTTACAAAACTAGCATTTTACATGGTTATTCCTCAATGAGTCATGGAAACTTGCAATCATTGTAGAAGTGTGATCTAGTTTCTAATTTATAAATAAAGCATTTCACAATATTTTCTATTATCCATGTTAATTTGACATTTTATTCCCCCCCCCCCAAAAAAAAAAATTAGGGGGGGGGGAGCATATAGTCGCCGCTTCGTCTGTCCGTCAGTGCACAATTTTGTCCGGGCTATTTCTCAGCAACTAATGACCAGAATTCAATGAAACTTTATGAGAAGCTTCAGTACCAAGAGGAGATGTGCATTTTATCAGCGGGTTCTGGTTGGATGATTTTTCACAGAGTTATGGCCCTTTGATGACCGGAATTCAATGAAACTTTATGGAAAGATTCACTACCAAGAGGAGATGTGCATATTATCAGCGGGTTCTGGTCGGATGATTTTTCACAGAGTTATGGCCCTTTGAAATTTTCCATTAACTGTACATATAGTGCAATTCTTGTCCGGGCTATTTCTCAACAACTAATGACTGGAATTCAATGAAACTTTATGGGAAGCTTCACTACCAAGAGGAAATGTGCATATTATCAGCTGGTTCCGGTCAGATGATTTTTCACAGAGTTATGGCCCTTTGAAATTTTCCATTGTACATATAGTGCAATTCTTGTTCGAGTAATTTCTCAGCAACTTATGACGGCAATTCAATGAAACTTTATGAGAAGCTTCACTACTAACAGGAGATGTGCATATTATCAGCCGGTTCTCGTCGGATGATTTTCCACAGAGTTATGGCCCTTTGAAATTTTACATTGTACATATAGTGCAATTCTGGTCCGAGCTATTTCTCAGCAACTTATTACGGGAATTTAATGAAACTTTATGGGAAGCTTCACTACCAACAGGAGATGTGCATATTATAAGCCGGATATGGTCGGATGATTTTTCACAGAGTTATGGCCCTTTGAAATTTTCTATAAACTGTACATATAGTGCAATTCTTGTCTGGGCTATTTCTCCCCAACTACTGACTGGAATACAATGAAGCTTTATGGGAAGCTTAACTACCTTGAGGAGATGCGCATGTTATTAGTGGGTTCTGATTAGATGATTTATTTACAGAGTTATTGCCCTTTGAAATTTTTAAATTGCTAAACCATCCATCGTATTATTTTGTCCAAAGTTATGCCCCTCAAGACGTTTCCTTTTATCAGAATATATAGTGCAATATTGTGACAAAAAAACTTTGGGAAGCATCACCTGTCTCCGACGGTTTCTTGTTTACCATTGAAATCACAAGCCTCATAATTGTATTCATCTATTGATGAGCTTCTTTCACAATTTAATTGATAATCCACTCAAAATGTGTGTCCTTCACATTCAGAAAGGTGACACAAACATTAAAATTGAATTGTTAAAAAAAACTAGCTCACCATATCTAGTCTCCCATAATAAGTGTACCTTGAACTTAGGTTAGCACATAGGCACCATCATGGATTTCTTGTTTGATAAACCTTTACAGAAGATTTAAAAATAAATCTCGCATAATTTTTGCATTTTGCAAATGAACTTCACAGAATTCTGTATTTACAAACAAAAGCACACTTTTTCTGCATTCACTGATAAAAACAAACAACTACTGTATTTTGTAATTAAAGGACACCTGTTTTCTGCATTTTTACAGATAAAAATCACAATCCTATGATATTTTCTCAATTATTTTACAGATAAACCTCACAATCCTATGATCAACGCAGGAGCCATCGCAGTCTGTTCTCTCTTAAAGCAGGGCGTCAACTTGGTCGACCGATTTAATTATGTAAGCTTTATTGTTTGTAGGATCTGAATATTATTGCAAATAATTAAGCATTACTCTGTGAAAACAGGGCTTAATGCATTGGCGTAAAATGTTGTCCCAGATTAGCCTGTGCAGTCTGCACAGGATTATCAATAACGACTCTTTCCATCTCAACTGGATTTTTGTTCAGAAGAGACTTTCATTAAACGAATGTTGTCCATTAATTAGATTGTGTGGACTGTCTCTACATGTGCGGATTGTCTCTTTATTTGTAAATACTTATGTTACGACGGTGTTGACGTGCGCCGTCAGGCGTCCGCTGTCCGCATTGTGCTTAAAACTTACCTTTGCCTCTAAAATCAAAGTGCTTCCACCTACAACTTTGAAACTTCATATGATGATGCACCTTGTTGAGTTCTACATGCCACACCCATTGTTGGTTCACAAGGTTAAAGGTCAAGGTCACTGTGAACTCTCAAAAAAATTCTTACAAGCTTTAATTTATTCAAAACTGCACCCTCAGCTGAGCTTTGGCACCCGTTATGCAGTGCTCTTGTTCTGTATTGTACTTCAATGATTATTGTACGTTCAATTAATACATCAAACATGTTATTATGCCCGCCTTCGAAGAAGAGGGGGTATATTGCTTTGCACATGTCAGTCGGTCTGTCGGTCGGTCCACCGGGTGGTTTCAAGATGATAACTCAAGAACGCTTGGGCCTAGGATCATGAAACTTCATAGAAAGATTGATCATGACTCGCAGATGACCCCTATTGATTTTGAGGTCACTAGGTCAAAGGACAAGGTCACGGTGACCTGAAATAGGAAAATGGTTTCCGGATGATAACCCAAGAACGCATACGCCTAGGATCATGAAACATCATAGGTAGATTGATCATGACTCGCAGATTGATTTTGAGGTCACTAGGTCAAAGGTCAAGGTCACTGTGGCCCGAAATAGTAAAATGGTTTCCGGATGATAACTCAAGAACGCATACGCCTAGGATCATGAAACTTCATAGGTACATGTAGATTGATCATGACTCGCAGATGACCCCTAAAGATTTTGAGGTCACTTGGTCAAAGGTCAAGGTCATGGTGACCCAAAATAGTAAAATGGTTTCTGGATGATAACTCAAGAACGCATACGCCTAGGATCATGAAACTTCATTGTTAGATAGATCATGACTTGCAGATGACCCCTATTGATTTTGAGGTCACTAGGTCAAAGGTCAAGGTCACGGTGACCCAAAATAGTAAAATGGTTTCCGGATGATAACTCAAGAACGCATACGCCTAGGATCATGAAACTTCATAGGTAGATTGATCATGACTCGCAGATGACCCCTATTGATTTTGAGGTTACTAGATCAAAGGTCAAGGTCACGGTGACCCGAAATAGTAAAATGGTTTCCGGATGATAACTCAAAAACGCATAGGTCTTGGATCATGAAACTCCATTGTTAGATAGATCATGACTCGCAGATGACCCCTATCTATTTTTTAAATATATTTATGTGAAATACAACAATTTCTTTAGATTATTTATGAAATTTACATGTGTATCTCAAAATTAGATGTGAACGAATCACATACCAGGAATCCTTATATGGTTTTCACAAATTTAACTGCAACCATCTCGAGTTGTGGAGGGCAAATTTAAATATTGCTCAGATTTGTGGACCGTGAAATAGGCTCAATTTTTTAGTTAATAATGTGAGTTTGAGATGATCATTTACTATTAAATTTATCATCAACTTCATCATCATTAAACATTGTCATAATTATCAACATCATCATCAATGTATATTAAATGGAATGCATGATTATGTTGACAGGTTTGCAAATTTGACGAACATGAAGCATTTTATTTTTACAAAGTTCGCAGAATCAGATGAATTTAGTTGAGTGTTGTCAGGCAAATTAATTGGTGAGAACATTTATCTCAATAATATCTTCTGAAACATTCCATGAAAGCGGAAAGTATTGTTCTTGATTAGCCTGTGTAGACTTCACAGGCTTATATGGGATTACCATTTGCACTAATAAAGCCCGGTATTCACAGAGTGTGTCTCTTGTGTTAAACAAATCTTATTTTCTTGTCAGCTCTCCATTTGGCTGCACTATATGTCCAGGTGACTCTTGTGTTAAACAAATCTCTTTCTTTCCAGCTCTCCATTTGGCCGCGCTATATGTCCAGGTGACTCTTGTGTTAAACAAATCTCTTCAGAGCTCCAGATAAGGGTCGTATTTTCGTAATTACGAATTATTTTCAAGTCCGTTACGTATTTATTTTAAAATCTTGTTGTACCATTAAGAATTACAAAATCAAGTTACGAATATTATTTTAACATCGGTTCATATCGATTTTTATTGAGTTCGTATATAGAATGGTTATCGGGTTTGTTTAACAAAGCGCATGTTTTTCAAATAAAAGCGGCGTATACAGTCTATCTGTCAAAAACATTGGCGGCGCCCAGAGAGCGTCCTAAAAATCTGCAAAGCGTCCAAAAACACGCTTTCAACATATTCTACGCAAAGTGAGCCGAAGTTAAAAGTTTAGAAAGACATTATAGAAAAGATCTTATACGATGTTGTATGTTCAGTTGCCGACACAGTCGGAAAAGCTAAACAAAAACGCGACACAACTGGTCGAAACTTAAACACAAAAAAACAACATTAAATGAGTGGAAGGGACAAGTCCAGTGGCTAATCGGTGAAAAGATTGAAGGAGAGACCCGTTTTAAATGTGAAATATGTAAAAATTCATCTAAGGCATGTAATCTAAGCACAGTTTGGGCATCTGTAGGTATTGGAAAAATAAATTTGTATAATACTGAAAAGGATCTGTTGAACTCGTATAAATAAAGTTGCTAGTATGTTTATTTTGATTGTTTTTGCATGAAAATTAACATTTTTATTTATTTTTAGGTCATTTAGAAAAAATAATAATTATTTTCCAAAACTTAGGAGTAACGTTAAGAATAAAATTTCAGAGTTAATTCTTTTTGAAAATCTGGTAGTAATTTAAGAATTTCACAAAACCTTATCTGGAGCTCTGCTCTTTTTCTTGTCAGCTCTTCATTTGGCCGCACTATATGTCCAGGCAGGACTAATAGATATTTTATCCAAGAACGGTTGCCTTGCAGATGCTTCCGATGTCCTGGGTCGCACTCCACTGCATATGGCGGCATTGAAGGGACATCAAAACATCATTGTGAGTAAAATGTGTGTGTTTTATCCACGTTCTAGGCAAACCAGACTTAATGCAAGTGCGTCAAATGCCATCTAAGATGGACCTGTGCAGTCTGCACAGGCTAATCTAGGACAACACTCACCACAGGTCTGCACAGGCTAATCTGGGACATCACCACAGGTCTGCACAGGCTAATCTGGGACAACACTTACAACAGGTCTGCACAGGCTTATCTGGGACAACACTTACCACAGGTCTGCACAGGCTAATCTGGGACAACACTTACCACAGGTCTGCACAGGCTAATCTGGGACATCACTTACCACATAGACTAGAGTTTCGTTCAGGGGAGCCTTCCTTTTTTAAGAAAAATCAATAAAAGCGGAAAGTGTCGTCCCTGATTATTTGATGCAGACTGTACATATTAATCTGGGAAGAAATTATGCACATGTATAAAGCCCAGTTGTCCTCGATGTAGATTTGTTTTATACTTTATGAGGTTTCATTCAAAAGCCTTTATTGTGTATGGACCTACCTAACTAACTTACGAGAATCACAAAATTGTTCTAAGTTTGATTTGCAAATTCAAGCATTTTTTACTGACAGACTTAATAAGGATAAAGCATTATATTACAGTTAAATAATTGTGTAGTCAAGCTGTAATTAATTGTTAGATATATTTAAAAAAAAATAAGGCAACAAATTGAAAGTGTTTGTTTACACAATCTAAAATGCTTGTAAAATAATGGTCAATTTTTGAACTAAAATGAGGTAGAAATTTCACGAAGTGTGTTTATTTTTAGAAATGTAAATGTTAAAGCATAACAGGGTTTTGTTTAATTCTGAAGCTGTTGCCAATCTTAGGCTAAACCCTCTCAGATTATTTGTATTCATATAATTTTCATCCAGGTTTCAATGAAACCTACGCCTAAAATGTATTTGCCCATCAATGAAAATGTGCCAACGTTATCCCTGGGGAGCATATAGTCGCTGCTTTGTCCTTGTGTCCGTGTGTCCCTCCGTCCGTGCACAATTTGTGTCCGGGCTATTTCTCAGCAATTAATGAACGTTATTCAATTAAACTTTATAGGAAGCTTCACTACCAAGAGGAGATGTGCATATTATCAGCTGGTTCGGGTCGGATCATTTTTCACAGAGTTATGTCCCTTGAAATTTTCCATTAACTGTACATATAGTGAAATTCTTGTCCAGGCTATTTCTCCGCAACAAAATGACCGGAATTCAATGAAACTTTATGGGAAGCCTAACTACCAACAGGAGATGTGCATATTATCAGCCGGTTATGGTCAGATGATTTTTCACAGAGTTATGGCCCTTTGAATTTTCTTTAAACTGTACATATAGTGCAATTCTTTTCCGGGCTATTTCTCCCCAACTACTGACTAGAATTCAATGAAGCTTTATGGGAAGCTTAACTACCTCGAGGAAATGCGCATGTTATTTGTGGGTTCTGGTTATATGATTTATTTAGAGAGTTATGGCCCTTTGACATTTTTAAGTTGCTAAACCATCCATCGTATTATTTTGTCCAAAGTTATGCCCCTCAAGACGTTTCCTTTTATCTGAATATAAAGTGCAATATTTTGACAAAAATAACCTTTGATGAGCATCACCTGTCTCCGACGGTTTCTTGTTTCAACATTATTGAAGACTAGAGCCCCTTCCTCAGAACCTTACTAAAACTATGAAAGCATGATTTGGGCGATGCTCTGTGATTAAGTGGTTTAATGTATGTGCGTTAAGTGTCGTCCCAGATTAGCCTGTCAGAGCCTTACTCAAACTATGAAAGCATGACTTGGGCGATGCTCTGTGATTTAGGGGTTTAATGCATGTGCGTAAAGTGTCGTCCTAGATTAGCCTGTCAGAGCCTTACTAAAACTATGAAAGCACGATTTGGGCGATGCTCTGTGATTAAGGGGTTTAATGCATGTGCGTAAAGTGTCGTCCCAGATTAGCCTGTCAGAGCCTTACTAAAACTATGAAAGCATGATTTGGGCGATGCTCTGTGATTAAGGGGTTTAATGCATGTGCGTTAAGTGTCGTCCCAAATTAGGCCTGTCAGAGCCTTACTAAAACTATGAAAGCATGATTTGGGCGATGCTCTGTTATTAAGGGGTTTAATGCATGTGCGTAAAGTGTCGTCCCAGATTAGCCTGTCAGAGCCTTACTAAAATTATGAAAGCATGATTTGGGCGATGCTCTGTGATTAAGGGGTTTAATGCATGTGCGTAAAGTGTCGTCCAAGGTTAGCCTGTCAGAGCCTTACTAAAACTATGAAAGCATGATTTGAGCGTTGCTCTGTGATTAAGGGGTTTAATGCATGTGCGTAAAGTGTCGTCCCAGATTAGCCTGTCAGAGCCTTACTCAAACTATAAAAGCATGATTTGGGCGATGCTCTGTGATTAAGGGGTTTAATGCATGTGCGTAAAGTGTCGTCCCAGATAAGCCTGTGCAGTGCGCACAGTCTAATCAGGGATGACACTTTCCGCTTAAACTAGACTTTTGCTTAGAAGAGACTTTCTTAACAAAGACATACCATACATATTTATGACTACAAATGCGTTAAAATACGTATCTTAGTGGTAAAAGGTTAGATAGGCTTCACACCTGTGAAGGCATCTCTATACGTATCCTAGTGGTAAATGGTTAGAAAGGCTTCACACCTGTGAAGGCATCTCTTGTACTTATAACTCTTTTGTATTTTTAGTTACTCTTGGTTCATTTCGGGAGTTAAGTGCGAGCCATAGACAATGACGGCAACATTCCACTGCATTTATGTGCCTAAATTGGACATGAGGAAGTAAATAAAGGCATTTTACAAATACTGTTCAATCTGTCGAAATACCTAATGATGCATAGTTCAGTAATGTAGTAGTTATTCAGGGTTATAAACTAACATATTGTTAATTGCTTAATTCATCAATACTTTTTGTACTGATATCTTAATGTTAAGTATTTTATTTGTCATGCGCATTGTTTCAATAATTATTTAAAAGTTAAAAATCAAGCAATACTAATTTTCCCAATTGAAAATAAATTGATTCTTAAATGCCCAATTTCACGGGTCATATACCCAAAATGCTGAAGACAAGCCCCATATTAGATGTGATATTGAGATTAGTATTTACAATAAGCAAACACTCTTGTCTGACTCTGACTTACACTCTTGGATAAATGGGGCGTAATACATGTGTATGAAGTGTCGTCTTAGATTAGCCTGTGCAGCGTCATAGATTAGCCTGTGCCGTCTGCACGGGCTAATCAGGGACGACGCTGTCCCGTGTTATGTTATTGTTCTAAAGGAAATATCTTATCAAAACGCCAGTTGACGCGGAGATTGCAAAGGATCATCTGGGATAACACCTAACTGGGACAACACTTAACTGGGACAACACTTAACTGGGACAACACTTAACTGGGACAACACTTAACTGGGACAACACTTAACTGGTACAACACTTAACTGGGCAACACTTAACTGGGACAACACTTCATGCAGATGCATTAAGCCCTGTTTTCTCAGAGCGCTGCTAATATTTTTTTAATCTTTCCACATTTACGTCCATTTCAGTGAAAGCCATTCTGTTCTTGGACAGCCAAAAGAGGCGTGTTAATGTAAACGCGGGCAATGATATGGGAGAGACTCCACTGCACTTGGCTGCTAAGTGGGGATATGGTGAGTGATATAGGAGAGACTCCACTGCACTTGGCTGCTAAGTTGGGATACGGTGAGTGATATAGGAAAGACTCCACTGCACATGTCTGCTAAGTGGGGATATGGTAAGTATTGGAGAAGATATGGCGTAAAATAGCATGTTGCGTAGCCTTGCTCCATGTTTCTTCTCATTTTGCATGCTTTTTAGGTACACACAAAACATGTTTAGCTCACCTGAGCACAATGTGCTGATGGTGAGCTTTTGTGATCGCCTTTTGTCCGTCGTCGTGTGTTTTGCGGCGTCAACATTTGCCTTGTTAACACTCTAGAGGCCATATTTATCGTCCAATCTTCATGAAGTCCGGTCAGAAGATTGGTCTCAATGATATATTGGATGAGTTCGAAAATGGTAACGTTTGCTTTAAAAACATGGCTTCTAAGAGGCGGGGTATTTTTCAATATATGGCTAAATATGGCTTTAGTAAAACCTTGTGAACACGCTAGAGGCCACATTTGTTGTCCGATCATCATAAACATTTGTCAGAATATTCATCCCAATGTTATCTTGGACAAGTTCGAAAATGATGCCGATTGGTTGAAAAACATTTCCGCCAAGGGGGCGGGGCATTTTTATGCCCCCTGATTGATAGATCGGGGGTATATTGTTTTTGGCATGTCTGTCTTTCTTTCTGTCTGTCATTCTGTCCCAAACCTTTAACCTTACAGTAAAGGTTTGCAATATATCTTTTGAAATATTGAACATAACAACTTAATATTTGGTATGCATGTTCATCTCAAGCAGCTTCACATTTTGAGTGGTGAAAGGTCAAGGTCATCCTTCAAGATCAAAGGTCAAAAAATTAAATATTGAATAAAGTAAAGTTTTGCAATAACTTTTGAAATATTGAACATAGCAACTTGATATTTGGTATGTATGTGTATCTCATGGAGCTGCACATTTTGAGTGGTGAAAGGTCAAGGTCATCCTTCAAGGTCAAAGGTCGAAAATTTAAAACTTTAATAAAGTAAAGTTTTTCAATGACTTGAAATATTGAACATAGCAACTTGATATTTGTAATGCATGTGTATCTCATGAAGCTGCACATTTTCAGTGGTGAAAGGTCAAGGTCATCATTCAAGATCAAAGGTAAAAAAGCGGTGCATTAGGGGGCATTGTGTTTCTGACAAAAACATCTCTTGTTCATAATATAGCTTTAGTAATTCCTTGTTAACACTCTAGAGGCCACATTTATTGTATGATCATCATGAAACTTGGTCAGAAGATTTGTCCTCATGATGTATTGGCCAATGTTTAAAATGGTTGTGATTGCTTGAAAAACATGGCCTCCAGGAGGCGGGGCATTTTTCCTTATATGGCTGTATATTAATTAAGAAAAAACCTTGTTAATACTCTAGTGGCCAAATTTATTGCCCGATTTTCATGAAATTTGCTCAGAAGATTCATCATAATGATATCTTGTATGAGTTTGAAAATGGTTCGGGTTGGTTGCAAAACATGGCCAAAAGGAGGCGGGGCATTTTTTCCTTATATGGATATTGCAAAACCTTGTTAACACTCTAGAGGCCACATTTATTGTCCGATCATCATGAAACTTGGTCAGAACATTTGTCCTAATGATATCTTAGATGAGTTGAAAAATAGTTCACGTTGGTGGAAAAACATGGGCATTAGGGAGCGGGGCATTTTTCCTTATATGGCGTTATGGCTTCAGTAAAATGTTATTTACACTCTAGAGGCTAGTCAGGCCACATCTATTGTCTGATTGTCATGAAACTTGGTCAGAAGATTTGTCGTAATGATATCTTAGATGAGTTGAAAATATCTTGCAGTTGATTGAAAAATATGGTCACCAAGGGGCGGGCATTTTTTCCTATATGGCTATTGTCAAAATTTGTTAACACTCTTAAAGTCACATTTATTGTCCAATCTTCATGAAACTTCGTCAGCATATTTTTTTTAATTATATCATGGATGTGTGCTAAAATGGTTCTGGTCTGTTGAAAAACGTGACCGCCAGAGTGTACACTATGCATGAACGTTCATTTAAGATCATAAGATCATTTAATCAAATGACATCAAAGGGCTGCACAAAAAAGGTCAGTTCCTTTGAATCTCAGGTGAGCGACGTTGGGCCTTTCAGGCCCTCTTGTTTTTAATTTAATGTTGTGTTTTTTTCAAATGCAAGTTTTGTATCTATGCTTCAGCAACTCATTAACAAGTGAAAGACAAAGAAATTTCTCAGATTAAGCAACTTATAAGAGAAAGACTCAAATCATCTGTGTGCTTTGGAATCGATTGGTCCTAAAATCCTTTCTACAACCATTTTCCATCTACCTCTGATTAAAAAAGGCAGTTGTTGTCCGTTACTGGCATAAGTGTGGGAATCTAATATTTGTAAAACAGCTATCCCAGGATAACATACGCAAACAAAACGAGATTGCTTACAATCCTTCCCCCCATCTGTAGTACCGGATGGGCAGGTGTCAAGAATATCTTGAAATATTTATTGTATATTTTAAGTACTGGAAAGACGGTTTGAGATTTATATGCATGATTCTGATTATAACTAAGAGATAGATAGGTTTATGCAAGATAAAGCACACACAGAATTCTGCTACTTTTTTATTGGCAAGATTTAAACACAACACATTTGTCAAAATCTGCTAGTTTTGTATTGGCAGGATTTGCTGAAGAATTAATACATTATTGTTGACATTGATAAGTAAAAATATTACAAGATTGATTACTTGTTTAGCTCACCTGAGCACATCGTTATCATGGTGAGCTTTTGTGAACACCTTTTGTATGTCGTCAACACTTTGCTTTGTTAACACTCTAAACTAGTAAGAAAATTTGTTCTAATGATATTTCGGCTGAGTTCTAAAATGGTTCCAATGGTTCCGATTCGTTAAAAACACATGGCCGCCAGTGGGTGGGGCAATTTTGCTTATTTGGATATAGTAAAACCTTGTTTACACTCTAGAACTACATTTGTAGTCCAATGTTCATGATACATTTTTACTTATGATATCTCGTCTGAGTTTGAAAATGGTTCCGGTCAGTTGAAAAACATGGCCGCCAGGGGAGTGGCAGTTTTCCTTATATGGCTATAGTAAAGCCTTATTAACACTCTAAAAGTCATTTTTAAAGTTCAATTTTCATGAAACTTGGTCAGAACATTTGTTCTTATGATATCGTGGGCTGCTCATAACAAGTAAGTTCCTTTGTATCACAGATGAGCGACTTTGGGTCCTTCAGGCCCTCTTGTCTGATCTACATGTACTTTACCTGTCTTAATTTATATTTCATATTTGTTCTTTTTGTTCTCGCCTCAGAGTAACGAGTACAATGGATTCCTGTATGATGAAATGCAGGGTGTTGACCTAGTAAGCTCTATCCTCCTGGCTATGGACAAGAAACAGAAACCCTTCACTAGACGACCCTGCATCTCTACGTTCAAGGTTGTGTAGTCTTCTATGAAAATATGCACCATCTTTTATTGCTTACTTGAAGTGTTGAGTTGTTTATGGGCAAAGAGTTTCATGTTACTTTAGTTTAAACTTTTTTGTTTAGTTGTATTGCTTTTGAGTCCTTTTCCTGGATAGAACCAGTTCTTGGTATCTTTGGAGAAGACCTTTAGAACGTTCCCACGCTGGGGAGATTTTAAGTCGGCTTTTACAAAATGACTTATTCAACTACAAAATGACTTGCTTGACTACAACTTTGCTACGTCAACTGCAAACTGATTTACTCAACTAAAGTAAATTATTTTCAGGTCACTAGGTGAAAGATCAAGGTCACAGTGACTTGATACAGTAAAATAGTTTCTGGATGATAAATCAAGAATGCTTACGCTTAGGATCATGAAACTTCATAGGTAAATTGATCATCACTGGCAGATGATCCTTATTGATTTTCAGGTCACTAGGTCAAAGGTCAAGGTCACAGTGACTCGAAACAGTAAAATGGTTTCCGGATGATAACTCAAGAATTCTTACGCCTAGGATCATTAATCTTCATAGGTACATTGATAATGACTGGCATATGACCCCTATTGATTTTCAGGTCACAAGGTCAAAGGTCAAGGTCACAGTGGCTCAAAATAGTAAAATGGTTTCCGGATGATAATTTATTATTTATTAATTTATATTTATATATAAAATAAATATTTATTAATTTTCAGGTCACTAGGTCAAAGGTCAAGTTCACAGTGAGTTACCTGATGATAACTCAAGAATAATTAGGCTTATGATCATGAAACTTCATAGGTACATTGATCATAACTGGCAGATGACCCCTATTGATTTTCAGGTCACTAGGCAGGGGTTTTTCTGCACTGTCTGCGCCTCCGGACAACGGAGGCATTCCCAAAGCAAACGGACCCGTTCCCAATCGAATTTTGATTACATATTTCCCAATTCCAAAAAAAAAATTCTTTCAAAATCGTAAAGAGTAAACATAATTTATATCGAAAGAGTGACTTCCCTTCATCCGCGACGTAATTAAGCCTTTAGCGACTCAGATTTTAGCAGGTGTATTTGTCGGATGCATCTGCCAACATTTACAGCGATAAGGTTCGAACTGTTCCGCATTATAACAAGTATATAGAGCCGCACAATACACATTCTAGTCCAAATCTGTAGACGCTTATTTTCAAGCATGGCTTCCCATAACGATAAGTACTACAGCAGTGTTGCATTGGAAAAGGGATCGACATACGGCGGTGTAGATTTGTTGGCTTTGATGGTGATAATGTAATGAGCGGTGAAGTATCAGGTAAAATGATAAAGTCGTTAAATAAATTAATAATGTAGCAGTAAAATTAATGTTTTGTTAAATGTAACTGGCTTGCTTATTGTGGCTATGAGTTGAAGAATCCAATTGGAAATAATAACATTTTATTTGTATGTGTAGTTAATTTCTGTCTAATGTTATTTTAAGAAAGCAAAGAAAAATCATGTTGTGACTTGTGTGACTTACTTACCTGTTACCAGTGTTTGTTTTTGTAGACAAAATAACAAATAAAAACATGTTTTTTTGTAAAACCACCTACTTATTTAAGCATGATAAAATTCCCAAATTGACCGTTTCATCGACTCGAAAATTCCCAAAATGGACAATTTTGTCGATAAAAATTCCCAATTTGGTCAGACTCCTTTTCCCAAAATAGGCAGAAAAACCCCTGCTAGGTCAAAGGTTAAAGTCACAGTGAGAAAAAAACGTATTCACACAATGGCTGCCACTACAACTGACAGCCCATATGGGGGCATGCATGTTTTACAAACAGCCCTTGTTTCATATATAAACAACGTCTGTTGAATATTTATATTCCACTAAAATCAGCCTAAAATTAATGCTTAACAAACAATAACAGTTGCACAGATTATACGTTGAATACTCAATTCCATATTACTACATAAACATATCCTTTAATTTGCATTTCATGGATTTGCTGCTTTATGAGTACTAAGTGCGCACAATTTAGCCATAAACTTACAGCTACCTTACTTGAAGCTCCGGAAGGAAAGAATGGCAGTTTAAAGGATTTAAAGACTAGTTCCAACACAAGTTATGTGAGTGGGCCGGGAAACGCACTGTTGATCTTCGGGTTAGTTGTCCTGTTCTCTAACAACCAAGCTAGCTGACCTGAAAAATATAACTTCTAAATATTCATACAACTACAATATTTAAATTTCCTTCTGTCATTGCAGGGGAAAATTATATTATACTGCTTGGTGGCTTTAACCTGTCTCCAGGTACCAAATGTTAGTCGATTGATTTTTATTAACCAGGTTTTCCGAAGGAAAAAACTGGTTATTAGATTGGCGAATGCGGGCGGGCTGGCTGGCTGGCTGGCGGAATAAGCTTGTCCGGGCCATAACTATGTCGTTCATTGTCAGATTTTAAAATCATTTGGCACATTTGTTCACCATCATTGGACGGTGTGTCGCGCGAAATAATTACGTCGATATCTCCAAGGTCAAGGTCACACTTTGAGTTCAAAGGTCAAAAATGGCCATAAATGAGCTTGTCCGAGCCATAACTATGTCGTTCATCGTCAGATTTAAAAATCATTTGGCACATTTGTTCACCATCATTGGACGGTGTGTCGCGCGAAATAATTACGTCGATATCTCCAAGGTCAAGATCACACTTTGAGTTCAAAGGTCAAAAATGGCCATAAATGAGCTTGTCCTGGCCATAATAATGTCATTCATTGCGAGATTTTAAAATCATGTGGCACATTTGTTCACCATCATGGGACGGTGTCGCACGAAAGAATCATGTCAATATCTCCAATGTCAAGGTCGCCACGACTAAAAATAGATTTTTTTTAAAAACAAACTTACATAGGGGGTTAATTTTGTTTGTTCATTTCATAAGTTCAGTTTGAGTTTTCTCCCTTTATCAGATTTTTTTTTCACAATGAAAACCTGGTTTTGTGACAATTTTGTCCCTTGTTCTTCTTTGTTTCAATGTTATGTAGTGTTTTTGCTGATAGCCATTTTGGGGTACAATTATGGCACATCTTTGGAGCAAGTACTTGTTGGCATCTTTAGGGCACTGCTTCTTTCACTTGCTGCCACTTTTGCTGTTCTCTTCTTCAAGCAGCTCCATAAAGATCTGGAAATTGTTGGATAGAGTGACCATAAACTTTTCTTTTTTTATCCAGTTGTCTTTTAGCATAGTGGTGTTGTAACGCTGGTGTTGGCTTGACTTGCCTGTCTATCTCTTCTTTTGCTTCAGTTTCAATTGAGTCACAAGGAGAAGATGGTCCGAATCAACATCTACTCATCACTTGATGGGTACATACTCTCTGACTTTTACAGCATCAGGGCTTCTGCCAGGGTGTGTGCTGCATCCTCCTGCTTATGTCACAAGTGCAGCAGTAACTTGCTGGAAGTCAATCGCTTCTGCCCAGAATTAATCCATCATTATTCGCTGATTTTATGACAGTTCAACTTTCTTATATCTTCTCCAACTTGTGCTGTCTCCCCAGTCTGATACATGTATGGATGGTGGTGTTGGTCCTGGTGGAGATGATGTTCTTCGGCCTGGCAGCTTCCAGGAGGTCTATCTTCTCCCTTTTCCATGATGTATTGTTTTTCTGTAGCTACAGTGTTTTTCATAAAGTAGGGTTGCTAGCTATATGCAAAAATAATCTGGCAACAGTTATAACATATAGGGGAGGCTACTCCATAGATAGCTGGAATTACCTCTTATTCTTGAAGTACGTCACTTTACTAAAAGTTGTTCTGAATTAAGTTAGAAATTTGTCAAAAACTATGTGCATTCAAAAATTCAATTAGATATGTTTCATATAAGGTGTCTAATATTAAAAGAATTATGTTTTTGTTTATTTTAGATTTTAATGATCTTCGAAATCTAGGCTATCACAATTGTATTGCCGACGGTGTCTTCACAAACATAAGCGACGCCAACAAAAAAGGCAGCAAGACATACGATAACATCTGGATATCTAAACAGACAAAACAAGTATTCACTGGTAAGAATTATTTTATCCCCCGCCGAAGGCGGAGGGATATAGAATTGGCGTTGTTTATCTGTCTGTCTGTCCATCCGTCCATCTGTCCGTCCATCTCAAAATTTATCTTTGGCGGGGGATATCAATTCAACAAATGTGCTTTTTAATATCGTTGTGTTTGATTTTGCTGATTTAAAGCTTTGTGTATTGTAAAAGATTTGTGTTCAAGATTTCCATCAGTTGATGTTAATTATCCCCCGCCATAGGCAGAGGGATATTGTTTTGGTGTTTTCCGTCCGTCCTTCCGTCCGTCCATCCGGAGCCATATCTTGAAAGTGCTTTGGCGGATTTCATTGAATGAGTATGAATATGGATAAGAGGATGATGCACGCCAAATGGCATTGTACACCATCTGTTAATAATGGAGTTATGGCCCTTTGTATCTTGAAAAAAATCCTTTTTTGAGTGTCAGATATATTACTTTTGTGTCCAGAAGCATAATGGCGGGGGTTATCAATTCACTGAATTTGCTTATTTAAACTTTGCTTACCATTGATTTATAGGTAAATAATATCGATTGAATTAAGTATGTTTATCAATGAAAATGTTTATCAATAAGTTCTTGTTCCTGATTCTCAAATGAACATAAATGTATCATATTGTCAAACCATGGAGATTTAATTATGTTGATGCCATTATTTCCGCAAATAATCCAACAGTAAATATGCAAACTATTTGTTGAAAAGTTTAACATATGGAGATAATTTGTTAATGTTTGTTCATTTCCGATTTAAAATCTGCGAATATGATTATCAGAAGTATAGGATAATGTTGTTTTAGACGGTTTTATGGTAATATATTTTATTCCCCTGTACAGGTCAATGTGACGTCGTGAGAGAGGGCCTGTCCAGTCCCTGGATCCCTAAGGGCTGGACGTGGGGCGGGGTTGTGAGTGACCACTGTCCAGTGTGGGCCCAGTTCTACACGGGCCGTGACCTTGACACTGGAGACCTGAAAATCGGACCAGAGGTTATTAAATTTGTACTGACTGACTGATGTTTTGTAAAATATTAGAATATTACACATGTTACTCTGGTTATGTGACAGACATCATTGATATCGAATTGGTGATGCAATTCTTCAAACAGTAAACAGTGAAAATATTCCACACTTTTCATTATGTTATTGCTGTGAAAATCGCCATTTAAACTACTTTAAAATGGAAGCCAATAATAAACTTATAAGACAAAATTAACAAGCGATTGAACATTTTTGTGTTTTAATATCAGAAATATTCTCTTGGTCAAATGTTAACAATTTATTTAGCAAATTTGTTCAACATGTTATGGTACGTGAAGTTTGGAGATGTTGATGTTATTTTATGTTTTGATGTACTGCTGATTTCACATTAGGTGTACCATTCTTGTGAATGTGGAAAATAGTGAATGCAACATTTGTTTTTAAGTAGATTATGTGTTCATTGTTATAGTAAAACTCTCAATTCACAACATATGAACCAATAAACCATATTTTATTACTTACACGTGAATGTCTACCGCTAATTATAATTCTTAAAAGTTTTGCTTTAATGTCAGAAATATTTTGTATAATTCTTATTTCAATATAGCTTACAATACCGATTAGATTGTGTTAATATGTTTGAATACACAAAACAAATTATATTTATTATATTATCAAAATTTGATAACGTTTTGTTGTTTTAACTTTGATATAGCATTTCTGCTGAATTTCACCATTCTTGGGAATGTGGAAAATAGTGAATGCCACATTTGTTTTCAAGTAGTTTGTGTGTTCATTGTTATAGTAAAACGCTCTTTTCACAACATATGAACAAATAAACCATCTTTAATTACTTGCACATGAATGTATACGATAATTATAATTGTTATAAGTTTTGCTTTAATGTCAGAAATATTTTGTATAATTCTTATTTCAATGTAGCTTACAAAACCATTTAGATTGTGTTGATATGTTTGAATACACAAAACAAATTATATTTATTATATTATCAAAATTTGATAAGGTTTTGTTGTTTTAACTTTAATATTGCATTTCTGCTGAATTTCACCAGTTTGTATTATTACTTGCTTCATTTTAATAATTTAATGATCAAAATATTTTATGATAGCATTTTTCGATTGTGCATTGTGAAGTTTCAATTTTATGCAGTGCAGTGTAGAGCGGAAAATGCAAATTTTTAAGAAGCACCCGTTAAATGCATAATTGTCAACATTTATTTGATCCTGTGTATTTAATATTTATAAATGATATTATGTCTTATTGAAATATGTAATAATATGTATATAGTTCCCTGTATGAATTTGTTATAGATTAAAATGAAATGTTCTGTTTCATTTGGGAATATTTCATAGACTACCATGTTTTTGTCTGTTTAAATTAATTGTATACATTGTTGTATTTTGAACAATATTAACATTAGTATTAAATGAGCGTCTAGCAATAGCCAAAAGTATGTATCGGGATAAACTTATTTTATTTGGGTTCATTAACATTCAAGTAGAATGCATTTTTAAGGTGTTTATTATTAGTATGTACCGTAGGACTTTAAGATAATATTATTTTCAATAATGTAGTTGTATTTTGCTATTGTTTGTTATTGCTAAATAAAAATTAGAGTTTGATATAGATAATACTGGGACAATGCTACATATATATGCCTAACAGAATGTGTCCTGCATTTAGAAAGTGACTTCATATAAACATACTTGAGCTGTGATTTGGAAAAATATGTATTCAATACATGTGCGTATAGGATTGCCCCAGATGAGTCTTATGAAGTCTACGAGCGCTAATAAGGGACGACAGTTTCTCTTGCTTTTATTAAATTTCAGTCTTCAGAAGTAAATTAGGGGCCATTTATTATAGGTCAATATTTATAGATTTGTGGAAGTGTATACCCAGCTTACATACCCTACCTGGATTCCATTTCGAGCCAGTTGGGTTAAAGTCTATGTCACTATTATTAAAATTAGACAAACTACACTCAGTAACACCGCTTTTATATTAGGGTATTGTTCCTAAATTGTATGAATTGTTAGCTCACTGCTTTTATATTAGGGTATTGTTCCTAAATTGTATGAACTGTTAGCTCACCGCTTTTATATTAGGGTATTGTTCCTAAATTGTATGAATTGTTAGCTCACCGCTTTTATATAAGGGTATTGTTCCTAAATTGTATGAATTGTTAGCTCACCGCTTTAATATTAGGGTATTGTTCCTAAATTGTATGAATTGTTAGCTCACCGCTTTAATATTAGGGTATTGTTCCTAAATTGTATGAATTGTAAGCTCACCGCTTTTATATTAGGGTATTGTTCCTAAATTGTATGAATTGTTAGCTTACGTGTAGGCCTAGCTTGGGAAAACTAGATACAAGTCAAAGTCACTGTAAGTTAATTAAAAACTTCCGCTTACAAAACTTAAATTGTATGAAGAATTTCCGCTGTTTTTTGTAGGTGTAAGTAGATTCCACGCAGTCTTAGGTGATGTAAGCGTGTATTTCAATCCCTCTGACACCTTACATGTAAAACAGAATTAGTTTGCATTATAATTAATGGAGTCTTATAATGTGAGCATATTGTTCCTACTGAAAATGTTTGTAAGGACAGTGTGAATTGCAAAATATTGTTACTTGTCTTTTATTCAAGAAAATACTGTGGGTATACCACGTACACTACTTTATGTATGGACCCACCTTTTGTCTTCTTGATCTCGACTGCTCAGTATACATGTTTTCCTTATACTTATTTCTTATTGCATTTGATAAATGTTGTATTGATGAGGAAGATCAAATGTTCATTATACTGTCTTGAACAAGTTTAGGTTACAGCTAATTTCATAAAACAAAATTGCCACTTTTTATTATGTAATATGAAACTTTTATATGTGTCATAAAATACAACAGTGTACGAAACCAATTTGCCAAAACACTTTTTAATTTTAATTTCTAAATCTTGTAATATATAAAGGTGTGTCTTTTGTGACACTATATTATGTTGGCAATGTGTGCTTATTAGTTTCTATTAAACGCACATGTTATTATTTATTTAAATAAAGACTAATAATAAATAATGTAAACTATTTACTTTTTTGATATTATTTGAAATGACCATTTTCCAAGTATTTGTAAATAGTCCTACAAGCTTTTTTTGTAGTATTATTTACTAACATTATTTCATGTTCCTTATAGGCACATTTATTTATTTCGAACTTTCTCCCTCGGTATTCTAACCAGGTCCAAGCGGGTAAGGTTCATATCTTTAAAACACAGCATTCACGGCAAACATCATCCTAATATATACATTCACAATAGTACTGTGTCATTTTCATCATGGATATCATACGCCTTGCGAACTTCAATATAAAATGTTAGTATCTGCAATTTATATTTATTGATTGCTCTCCCATGTCGTAAAACACGCGTGTTTATCGAATTGTATTTATACATATTTTTATGAACAAATGCTCAAAGGTTGCCTGTAATATATTGAGGATATTTGTTGGATTCGATGGGATATCGATTTTATTATGCCCCCATTTGAAGAAGAGGGTGTATATTGTTTTGCACATGCCGGTCTGTATGTCAGTCCGTATGCCCGTATGTCCGTCCACCAGATGGTTTCCGGATGATAACTCAAGAACGCTTAGGCCTAGGATCATGAAACTTCATAGGTACATTAATCATGACTCGCAGATGACCCCTATTGATTTTGAGGTCACTAGGTCAAAGGTCAAGGTCACTGTGACCCGAAATAGTGAAATGGTTTCCGGATGATCACTCAAGAACGCTTATGCCTAGGATCTTGAAACCTCATGGGTACATTGATCATGACTCGCAGATGACCCCTATTGATTTTCAGGTCACTAAGTCAAAGGTCAAGGTCACAGTGACCCGAAATAATAAAATGCTTTCTGGATGATAACTCAAGAACGCTTATGCCTAGGATCATGAAACTTCATAGGTACATTGATCATGACTCGCAGATGACCCCTATTGATTTCAGGTCACTAGGTCAAAGGTCAAGGTGATTCAACTTAGAAAAATGGTTTCCGGATGATAACTCAATAATGCTTATGCCTAGGATCATGAAACTTCATAGGTATATTGATCATGACTCGCAAATGACCCTATTAATTTTCTGGTCACTAGGTCAAAGGTCAAGGTCACATTGCCAAAAAACGTATTCACACAATGGCTTCCACTACAACTGACAGCCCATATGGGGGGCATGCATGTTTTACAAACAGCCCTTGTTTAACGAGTGATCATATAAAATAATATGTTCACGAGTGGCGCAACCAAAAATATATTTTCTATGATCACGAGTGAATTAAAATCGATATTCCATCGAATCCAACAAATGTTATTTTTATTGTATGATTTTTTCACCGTTTATTTACATTGTAAAAGAGTCTGACTGGATAATATTGCTGGATTTATGACGTCATTTTGTCGAAAAATTGTTGTCATTGCACAGTTAAACATTTAAAAATATTGATATTTTTCACTGTTAATTTTCACTGTTCAAAACAGTAGAATGCCAGTTTTATTTCAATGATAAACCACCAGAAAGCATAAAAGAAAAACAATTATTGAATACTCCTCGGTTAATCGTCATCATAATCAGCAGCAGCATTATTATCCTCATCCTCATCCCAATCATTATCAGCATCATCATCATCTGTATCCTCATCCTTATCATCCTCATCAGCAGCAGCAACATCATTTCATCATCATCAGTAGCTGCAGCATTATCATCAGCAGCATGATCATCATCACAAACATCATCACCACCACCATCATCACGACAACTACCACCACCATCATTATCATCATCATCCTTATCCTTTTCTTTGCTGTCGTTGTATTTATCGTCGACGCCGTTTTCGCCGTCGTCGGAATCATCATCATCATCGGTATCAGAAGCAGAAACCACAGCAGCAATAACAGCAATAGCATCATTCAGCATCATCGTCAGTGAAACATCAACTTAATCACGCTAAGAGTTATTATTTTTAATAACAAAGTCAACGCCAAAAATGCTATTTTTATAACCCCACAAACGAAGTTGAGAGGTGTATATAGGAGTGACCTTGTTGGTCGGTCGGTCGGTCGGTCTGTCCGGATTAAGTGCCCGCTCTCTAATTTAAGTTGTTTTCATCCGATCTTCACCAAACTTGGTCAGATGATGTATCTAGACAATGTCTAGGTAAAATACGAATATGGGTCATGCCGGGTTAAAAATGAACTCACGGGGTCACTTAGTGCGCTTTAAACATTGAGCATGGTGTCCGCTCTCTAATTCAAGTAGTTTTCATCAGAGCTTCACCAAACTTGATCAGAAGTTGTATATAGATGATGTTTAGACCAAGTTTGAACATGGGCTTTGCTGGGTCAAAAACTAGGTCACGGGGTCACTTAGTGCGTTTTATACATTCAGAATGTTGTCCGCTCTCTAATTCAAGAAGTTTTCATCAGAGCTTCACCAAACTTTTTCAGAAGTTGTATCTAGATGATGTCTAGGTCAAGTTTGAATATGGGTCATGCCGGGTCAAAAACTAGGTCGCTGGGTCACTTAGTTAGTTTTACACATTAACCATGGTGTCTGCTTTTTAATTCAAGTAGTTTTCATCCGATCTTCACCAGATATGTTTATTTTTATTTTAACCAATGACGATACTTATTTTACAATCAATTTAAAAGCAACACACGTTAAACAATTGAGTAATCCGAAACTGCCGCTACTGGTTAATATTAATAAATTAGACATATACATTTATAAAACTACATTATTTGAGAGCATAGAACTACGGACAAATGTTATTTTTTATTATAAAAATATTTTTTTCTTGTTACATCTGAAAACAAAGCTCTATCATTATCGATGTTTAATGGGTACTATTTTTTAAAATGATCATCATGACAGGCACTATGCATAAAATGCAAATAAAACATATTAATATGATACATTAAAACACATCAAGCAGTTTGAATAATATATTTTTTTAAAGAAGAAATTTAAAACTTGTATATTTAATATTTATAGGCGAAGTCAAATGCGTTGACAATTATGTGAAAGTGAACATGCTTAAAAGCGCACTAATAAAATTGTATCAACATGTTCCAAATTATATAAGTCATTAAAACAAAGGCATACATTGAATTTAAACTTATACAATAACATTGACACAAAGCATAAACGTAATATCTGTTTACAGTTTTATTTCGTTTAGTAGTTTGTCACTTGCTCGGTAGCAAAAATAAACATTATGTTGTTCACTGATTTTAATCTCAAGGCATTTACGACTTAGGAGCCGTATTTACAAAATTGTGTTGATTTTAATAATAACTACATATAAGAGAAAAGCTCCGGCGAAATATCTCATTTAAAATTGAGATGAGCATTTGTATATAGTGTTGTGAATGAATGTCAACATACAGTAGACTAAGACCGTTTTGAAATAGGAAGATAATGTGTTTCTACCATATTTTCTTGTAACACTTATCGTCGAAAAGTCCACAACACATTAAGCTAGTATATTTTAAAGCTCAATTTCATGTATAGAGAAACAACATTAAAAGTATTATACGCCACATGTCAAAACAGTTTCAATTGTTACAATATAAATTTAATATACAACCAGGTTCATATAAATATAGTATCTATCAAAAACAAACACTAATTTAAGATATTGAGCCTGGACTTATCTCAATGAGTATTGAAATTCGATTGATTTTGTAACGATCAATATATTTAGCAAATCTTTTATAAACATCATCTTCAAGGATATCGCTAGCAGCGTCATCAACATCACCAATGTCACGTACAGACATGGCATAGCCGGCAGAATCAGGCCATTCATATATCCGGAATCGTTTTACTGCATCATTTTTCCGTGCAGCCAGTTCCTGTTGAACTGGAATGTATTCCTGAATTGGGATTCCTTCTGGGGGATCAACACTAGAAGCGCAACCAAATTCTAGCCTACTCTCAATTGTATGAGTACATGTAGCCAGTGAGTCCACAAGTTCGCGCAATTCGGATGGAAGCATTGTGTCATAGTAGATATTTAAATTCTTCAATGATTGAGGTACCTGCAGGGCGATGTATGTATGTACATGTAGTGTTAACGTTTCCAGCTGTGTTAGTGACGATAACGACTGAGAAAATGTTTTCGCATGCTTCACGTCAATTCCGGAACCTTTCCACACGCCATTCAGACTCAGACTCTTGATATTCAGGCCATGGAGAGCTGCCCATAGACCAGGACTCTCATGCTCCACATCAATACTAAGTGTTTCTAGCTGAGTGAGCGATGCAAGTGTATTTGACAACGACACAGCGTGCTTCACGTCAATTCCAGTATGTTTCATGAAGCCACTCAGGCTCAGACGCTTGATATTCAGACCATGTACAGCCTCCCACAGACCTGGACAATCACACCCCCTCTCAATACAAAGAGTGTCCAGCTGTGTGAGCGATGATAATGACTGATACAACGACTCTGCAGGCAAACCTCTACATTTACCAATCAGACGCAGACTCAAACTCTTGATACTCAGACCATGGAGAGCGGCCCAAAGACCATTTCTGTCTATTTCCCCACTAATTGTAAGGGTTTCCAGACGTGTGAGAGATGCAAGTGACTGAGACAACGATTCTGTACGCAAATCTGTCCACCGAATGTAACCCAGATTCAGACTAAGACTCTTGATATTCAAAGTATGGAGAACCTCCCACAGACCAGTACTGTGCTCCCATACCTCCATATCGAGTGTTTCAAGCAGTGTGAGCGATGATAGTGACTGAGACAACAACTCTGTATGATTTAATTCGAATCCTTGGTTCTCACCTTCAATAGTCAGACTCTTGACACTCAAACCTTTGAAAGCCTCCCACAAACCAGGACAGGCTTCATGCGCATCAATACTAAGTGTTTCCAGCCGTGTAAGCGATTGTAGCAAATGATACAACGACTCTTTATACTTTACTCTACACTTACCATACACACGCAGCTTCTTGATATTAAGGCCATAGAAAGCCTCCCAAAAACCAGTAATATCTTCATCCACACGAATACCAAGTTTTTGCAGCCTCATGTGCGATGATAGCGACTGAGACAACGACTGTGAATGATTTATCCCTAAACCTACCCCCTTCCAACCATCCAGTATCAGACTCTTTATATTCAGACCTTTGAGAGCCTTCCACAGACCAGGACTGTCTTCAGTCCCACCAATTCCAAGTGTTTCCAGCCTTTTGAGCGATGATAGCAACTGCGTCAACGACTCTGCATGCAACTCTCCCCACTCCTTACTGCTCAGAGTCAGACTCTTGATATTCAGACCACGGATAGCCTCCCACACACAAGGAGTCAATTCATCCATTACAATATCTAGTTCTTCCAGCTTTGAAAGCGATGATAGCGACTGAGTCAACGACTCTGCATGCAACTCTCCCAACTCCCTACTGCTCAGAGTCAGACTCTTGATATTCAGACCTGGGAGAGCATCCCACACACAAGGAGTCAATTCATCCATTGTAATATCTAGTTCTTCCAGCTTTGAGAGCGATGCTATCGTCTGTGAGAACGACTTTTCATGATTAACTCTACAACCGCTCTCCCCCAAACCATGCAGACTCAGACTCTTAATACTCAGACCATGCAGAATCTCCCACAGACCGGTATCATCAGTAAAGCTTATTGATATGCTTTTGTTTTGATATACGTATAGACCGGTATCATCAGATAGGTGTATTGATAAGTATTGTTTTGAATGAACGGTTAACCATATGTGTCCAGTCGTGTATGATGTGTTGACTTCGCCCTCTCCACACGCAGTTAAGTGACAGTCATACAGCCAACAGTTCATATCACAATTACGTGTCAGCATCATGCTAAGCAGACTGCGTAGCCAGGTACAGGAACATGTGACACTGGTCAAGTCAATCTCTTTGATGGAGGGAAGTACAGGGGGAAGCTCTGTGCACTGGGTTGGATCGGCAATATTTAGAATAATGCAGACCGGAAATTCCAATGTGCCCACACTGGCAGAATCTGAAAAAATAATAAAGTTTTAGCAATGCTTATACATAGTAAATGTGGTTGCATTTGTTCAATATTGAATATTTAAAACTAAAACAATGTTTTAGTTTCAGAACGCATCCCGTCATAATACATATAAATCAGAAGTATTATTGTAGTGTTGTTTAGCTTAAAATATTCAATACTATAAGTTTTATGTTTTTCGAATGGTTCACTTAAATTATTTCCAACTTGCAAACACGTTTACAATACGTTTGTATGACTGTTATATTCATACTATGTTGTGTTCCACATTACTAGTCATATGCATGCTGGTATAAATGAATCATTAAAATCAATCTATAATCCACAATGACTATGCCGTAGGGTGTAAACTAACAATAGCAATGTTCTATCAACTATTGAAAAATATACTATTTAGATACACTCCCCTTATACATGCATAAATAAATGACAACCCAGACAGTTTGTATTCCAAACACCTCGCATCGGATATCTCCCGTACAGAGTATACCGTTCCTACTGCCATACACATAAAAATTACTGCAACGAGATAAGATTGTTATAATTAAATACCAATAATTGAACATATCTACAAACTGCAATAAGATTGCAAATCTGCTAATTTGCATTAACAATGCTTCGTTCTGTAGGGTAATAGACAAGTGTTTGCAAACGTTTTGCTAGCTCACTTTAATATTTAACCCAATTATGCCTAGTGGACTCTACCATCCTTCTAAATTGGATTAATTTATTTCTAGTATATTTATTTCTATATTTAGAATATGTTTTACAGAAATGTCTTTAAGCAAACAGCGCAGACCTAGATCATGCGGCGTCTCATCTTGGTCTACGCTATTTGGCAAGGCCTTTTTTCTAGACGCTAGGCATAAATAGGTTAATGTCAATTACATTTATTTGTATGTTTCAATTATTTTTTCCTGAAGTGAAGTTGACTTTATAGCTAACGAATGGGTTTAAACCTTCAGGATCTTTATAATCACGAGAACAAAAATAATTTATTGTTATTGTGCAATTTCCTTTTGACGGGAAACTACTTGAGAGTTTCCGGCATAACACTATTTTTCTTCAAACATTTATTACGGCTTCTGAGCTGGATTTAAAGAAATAATATTAAGCGCATATATTAGTTTGTTTAGAATAGTCATTAAGTAAAGAATACCATATTTGCAAGTATCAAAACATGAAAATTAAAACCAACCAAGTAGTTACACTTTGAACTGTGTTATTAAGTATATAAGACACGTGTAAGATATCACGATACATCGACATGCACTGTTTGACAACAAGAGCATTTTCTAGTTTTCGGTCTGAGAATTAAAAAAATGAATGAATTATATAAATGCGTGAGCGAAATAACACAAACGACGGAGGCTCATACTGATAATACGAAACATTATCGTTGGAAAATGAAGAATTTGATTTCAAATTAAAACTGTACATTAATTATTTAAATTAGTTTTAAAATCACGTCGGAACTATTTCGATTTTAATGCCGAGTATAAAGAATATGACATGTCAAATTACAAAAATTCCGACACGTTTTCAAACATATTATTGTGTGTCAAAATACAGCGTAAACTGTGCAATTTGAGAAGACTGACAACAATAAAACTTAATGAAATTCGGCCTAATGCTTGCATTGTTCCTATGACACTTAGAGCTGTTTAGCACTTACGTATCAAAATGTTCTGATTAAGTGTAATGAAGAGTGGCGGTCAAGTTTTTCTAGTTTTTCAACAATACGGAACAAGTTTCGAACTCAGCTGTCATAAAAACGTATGTTCTTACCGAATGTCATGGAATTTGACAAACAAATCGGCTTGAGCATCGATAATTTATCACTACAGTCATATGAGGGGAAATGCTCAACTTTCAGTCGGCCATTCGTGTTAAAGATCCGGAAATATTTAAACTAAGCTAAGATATCATTAGAAGATATGTTCTGACAGAGTTTAATAAAGACTTAACAAAAGGAATGGCCACAAGAGCGTTACCACGGTTTCACTAAGGTAATTTAAGGGAAGCTGCCCGCCCCTTAATGATTTCATTTTTCAGGTCACCGGAACACTTTGTTTTTATTAAGCCGATACATCATAACACAAAATGTTCTAATCAAGCTTCATGATAATTGGACTAAAATGCGACTTCTATAGTGTTGAGGCGGTTTCACTATAGCCATACTATGAAAACTGCCAAACCACCGTGTTTTCATATTTCCTTACAAGCCGCCCACATTAAAAAAATATTCGAGCAATTATTAAAACAATGTTTTGACCAGGTGTTTTAAAGATTGCGCTAAAATAAAGCGTCTATAGCGTAAACACTGTTTCAATCTAGGCATATGTTGGAACTAATTATATTTCCCCTGCTTTTCAACGCACCAGAACGATGTTCTCAATCCGTTTAGCTATCATAACATCTCATTATCAGAGCAAATTTCATGACGATGACGGTTTTATTACGAATATGACCCCAGAGTGTTAAAAAAGGTTTCGTAATGGCCATATAAGGAAAACTTCCTAGCCACATGGAGGCCGTTTTTCTGAACGGATGGAACTATTTTTTTATCTCAGCTGAGAAATCATTTAAACAAATAGTATTACCAACTTGCGTGAAGATTCGACTAAACTTGTACCACAGATCGTTAAAACGGTTTCCTAACAGCCATATAAAGAAAACTTCCCGCCCAATGGCGGCCATGATTTTCAACTGACCAGAGTCATTTTAGAACTCGGCAAAGGTATCATAACATCAAATTTGTTTACCAAGTGTCATGAATGCATTGAAATTGTATCATCTAGAATTTAAACACACGTTCATTATATCCGTAAAAGGAAACCTGCACAATTCACCGGCGGCCACGTTTATCAACGAATCGAAACAATTTTCAAACTTTGCCGAGTTATCATAAGTTATAAACATTTGAATTCTAGACAATTGACAAGGTTTTACTATAGCCATGAAAGGAAGACTGGTGGCCATGTTTCTCAACGGACCAGAACCATTTGCAAACTTGGCCGAGGCATCAAACAATCAAATATTCTGAGTAAGTTCATAAAGATTAGACTTAAAATGTGTATTCTAAAAGGTTAGCAAAGTTTTACAATAGCCATATAAAGAAACTGCCCCTAGCGGCATTGTTTTTCCCTCAGACAAGCACCATTTTGCAATACGGAACGAGGTTTACAGTGGTTTAAACACGGGTTGGACGGAATGTAAACACACCGTTAAGAACTTCACTTTGCAAATAGCTCAAGTTAATCGAATACATTTGCACAAATCCAAAGTTCATAAAAATAATTCGTGCATTTTGTGCTGATATCTAAGGATTAAAGTATAAATCATTGGAATACGTCTGAAATCGGTGTCAAAATGTCACGTTGCGTGCATCATAACCATGTACCTACATGCGGTACACTTCACATATTTGGCAAGTTTGGTATATTTGTAAGTTTTGTTTAAAACTGTACCGGTGAGCTTAAATCCATAAACGTTTAATTTTGTGTTATCCCCACAAAGTCACGCGATCTTGCACTTTGTATCATAACAACACATATTCCAACCAAGTGTCATTATTGTTTGACTAAAATTGTGATACATAAAGTGTTAACATGGTTGTAATATAATCATATAACTAAAACTGCACCGCGACATAATTGTTTAACAAACGAATAAGTTTTAAACTGAACAGAAATGTTATTAAAACTAATGTTTTGACAAATTTTCATAAAGAATGAACATTAATGCGACTTATATAATGTAAATAAAATTGTTCTTTAATTTTACAGAGTAGTCTAGTGACCTGAAAAGGCATAGTTTTGGATTCGGTCGATACAACATTGTGAAAAATTAGTGTGCTCAGGTAAAAGAAACACAAATATACCTGAGGCGTTTTAAGTTTTAGTTATTTTATTTTCGTAATCTTATTTTCAGAGAAATGTTTGTTTATCACAAACAAAAACTATAATCATTTTAGGTCTGCAAACATAATAAGGTAACATGCACTAAAATAGTGGACTAAATACTGTGAAAGCATTCGTCTAAGCCGGTCATTAACTTGGGAATCATTAAATGTATATTCAAAGTAATTGCTTTCATAAAAAGTACCACACAATAGGAAAAACAAATTCGAAACAAAACATTATTATAATTCGAAAGAGGATTCGTAATTAAGGTTTTCTAGTGTAATATGTATTTTATTGACGGCTTTTGGAATACAATAATAGCGTAATGATGCTTAAAATATTTTATTTGTGCGATTTTTCTGGTATAAAACTATACGAATCAAAAAGCGCCAGTCTCTCAAATAAAATAAAAGGGAAAACCACATCACTGCGATAAACTTATTGGTTTGTTTCTCTGATATTTTTTGAATGACGGCATGTTCACATATGTTTAAAAATGAATATTTTGTAAGCCTTGTGCTGTATAAATTTACTAAAATGCACGTTCTTTTATATATATCCGCTATTTCCGCAGGATCAGGAAACATTTTATCTGAATGCGATCTATACAAAAATATAGCATTACCTTTGCCTAATACAAAACGAAAACACATTTGGCAAAAGAACCTTATTCAGTGATTTTTTTTGCTTTAATTTGTTACAGCCTGTGCCATTTGAATTGGGAAAATTAGCGCGATTAACCGTGGAATTGGGGAAAATAGCGCGATAAACCATGAAATTGGGAAAAATTAAGCATTATAAATAGGATTATAAGTAACAGATTTCATGTTGTTTTTAAGTGCAAGTTCAGGGAGTTTTCTAGAAAAGGAGTCTGGTCAAATTGGGATTTTTTTAATCAATAAAAGTGGCAAGTTTGGGAATGATTTATGGACAAAAATGACTTAATTCAAGTTATAAATGTTGTTGGATGTTTAAAAAAATTAAGTTGAGACCTAGATTTAAGAAATCATAATTAAGTTATTAGAGACTTCTTTCTTAAAAAAAAAAAAAAAAAAAAAAATATTTTTTGGAAGTTGGGCTTTTATTGGGAAATTTTGGTCAGATTTTTGGGAAAAAACGTTTGTTTTTGCGATTGGGAAGCAGCCGAAAATCGGCTGTAATTTTGAGGAAAAAAATCACTGTTATTGTATATTTACCTTTTCCCAATATGCAACGT